>NC_091318.1:2258881-2343881 GCF_038502225.1 Cherax quadricarinatus
TCTCCCACCAGTACGTCGGTAGTAGCTATATTAAGTTGAGATTATTGTTTCTGACTTTTCTTCACAGCAAACTATCCTATTTCATATTCTTCGAAACGTTAAGGGTGTAGTGAGAATTACTTAGAACTGATTCTCCAGCTAACACATACATTTCCTCCCTGACCGTCCCGGGCTACCCATCCACAACCTCCCGTTATAGATGTTTACTTCAGTCACCTTCCCTGACAGTGTGGCACCATGCACTACTTAATTTCTCATTTTGCCCTCTTTCACCTCCTTCCTTCCACAATTTACTACAAAGCTGGTTATTGCTTCTTGACGCGACAAAACAGGTGAAGAGTGAAATTTCTTCCTTCAAGATAGGAAAAGAAAGTTTAGGTAAGTCCCCATGTGGGGTGAGCTGGAAAGACTGGACAGGCGAAGAATAGCGTTGGAGTGTCCACAGTCGTAAAGAAAGTGCCGGGGCTTAACCCAGCAGCTAGGCTATAGTGGGACAGACTGGAGAATCAGGAAGAGTAGGCTCAGTTACAACGGTCTTGTGCAAGAAAGTTTTACAATACCGACAAGATGAAAGTTAATACACATTTGCAACATCTGGTTATCTTCATTGTAGACGTTTCGCCATTCAGTGGCTTTATCAGGACATGACTAGAAGACAGTAGAAATATACAAAAGATGAGGTAATCAGTCCCTCAGCCTTGGAGTTGGTGTGAAGAACACCGTAGTTGTAGAGATTCTGGAGCACAGTCAGTGAGGCTGGCGCTTGTATAGGCGTCAGTGGATAAGGACGGGTGGCAGACGAGGGTCTAGTCACTGGTCCTCATGTGAATTAATCTTGTTCATCAATGTTCGTTGGTTTAGTCGAGGTTTTGTTTAGAAATGATTTGTTGAATGTCTGGATGAGATAAATCTCTGATAAATGTCTGATATCGCGTGGGTTTGTAAACTGGTGTTTTTTTTCAGACTTTTGTGAACATTTAAATGATTTGAACATTAAGTTACAGGACTATGGTAAGACACTTGATATTATGTTTGATTAAATAAAGGCATCTTAAATGAAGCTACGGGGTTTTTAAGAGGGATATAGATAGTGAGAGGTTTAGACACTTTCCAAACCTGAAGAGATACATCAATGATCTCCCAAAGGATGACAAAACAGCCAATGTCTTCAAACACTATTTTTAAACATCATTGAGTCAACTGTTAAGCAGTTCTCTAGAAGACTTGCTAAGTTCACATAACTTGAAGAGACTGCAAAATTCATTAAGTTTCCGGACAGTATAAAACTTGATGAATTAAACTTGCAGATGTTTTCATGGATAGATAAGGATGATTTTGAAATGCAGTTGACTGAATTTCAAAGTAGCTCAATTTGGAGACAGAAATTTGTTGACCTTAGAGCTAACTTTGAAAATATTGAAAAGGAGCAATGAGAGACGGGAGTAACAGAGAGAAATGTGGAAAACGAGGTATTAAGGACGTGGAATACTATTCCACAAAATTTTGTGTCTGAAGAACCTTGCAACAACATTACTGTCAGTTTTTCATCTACTTATTCCTATGAATCAATGTTTTCAGTGATGAACTTCGTTAAGTCTGGTAATAAGTATAGCTTTACTGATGAAACTAGTAGGTCATGAATCTCTCTCAAGGTTACAAAATATAAGACTGATATACATTATCTGTCATTTACATTATCTGTCATCAATGATGCATCACCATAAGTCTCATTGATGGAAAATAAATAAAAGCTCCACAATTTTTCTCTCTCAAGTTTTGATTTGATGTTTTCTGCTAAAATGGTAAATATTCACGTCTGTTTAATATAATATGTAGTTTTGTATGTAAAATAATTATACTGTATTTTCTCTGTGATTTTTCTGTATCATTCTTATGGGATTAAAAATCAATAAAAGAATATTTTTAATTTTATATCTTTTCGTTGTGTTTTAGTCAAGTAAAACGATTATGTCACTGATAATTGTAATGTATTAGAAAAACATGAAAAACATAATTGATCTAATAAATAAATCAAATTATTGTTTACTGTTTTGCTGATGCTAAAAATAGCGTTTTTAAATTATGTTGATGTATATTACAGCTACAAATACATTTAAAGGCTGTTAAAATTATCCACATTATCAATAGGGAAGAGCGACATTGAAGTAAAAATTCCGTCACAATATTTTCCATTCAGTCAACATCATTGTTTACAAAATAATTTTTACAATATTATCTGATTTTACCGATAATCTGCGATTTTTGAAAATTTGATAATTTTGTCACAATAATTAAAAGGCACCAAATAATACGTTCCCACAAATTTTAGTTGGCACGTGAAAAGATTTTGTATTAAAGATTTAGCCGAATTTAATACACACACTTAAAAGGTTGCGCATCTCTGTGCTAGACGATCTGACAGACAAGTTAATGTCACCTGCTAATCGTTGTGACAGTCAACATCTATATGTAACCTGCTGTGCGTTCTGGCTCAAAATATTTTCTTCCTTTTTAAACCCTTGTAAATTATTTATACAGTATATGTTTAAATGGAGAGAAACAATAAAATATCTTTGTCGAGATTTATATTTTGTTCAGTGATTTTTATTGATTTATAAAACTTGTTTTATCTTTTCCTACGTATGTAATCAGTAATTTTCTTAAAAATCTTCGACTTGTTTCTCTTGTCGTGTTTCTACCTCTGCCATTTTCATTGTAATTTGTCATTATTCTTCGATCCTTCACCTTTTAGTTATATCTAATTGCTTTCATGGGTTTCATTATTTTTCGTAGCTGATTGTATATTAATTCATTATTCATAATTACTGCAATATTTATATATTTTCTTGTTTCACCTGATTCACCTCTAATATTATCACTTTAGCTCATATAATTCCTGTCACAAGTTTTACTAACTTTAAGAATTATAAATTATTTGTATTTTTTTACTTTGATCTAGTTGACATATTGTTTATTTCTTGTTCAGTCAATATTCTCAATGTTACTCCTAACACATCTTGCATTACCATTTTAATGTTATAATTTTTCAGATTTTACTTTTAGGAACACTGAAAACGCTTAAATGCGATTACAATTTTCTTCTTCTCATCACGGCCTGGTCACAGATCGGGCCGCGGGGGCGTTGACCCCCGGAACTCTCTCCAGGTAAACTCCAGGTCTCCAGGTATCGTCACTTTCAACATACTTATGATATAACATGTGGTTCCTCACTTTTTTTAGCAATGGATTCTGGGTTCAGTGTTTTTAAATATATTTCTGTTCCAGACTACCTTACTCTTATTAAAGCAGGCTTTAACACTTATTTTTTTCTCGATGAAGCCTCCTTTCCCTTCTCTAATAATAGCAGTTTTTGCGTAAGTATTTATTAATGCATGCAAGCTTTATTTCTTCACCAAGATCTAACCTTAAAGTAGGACTCGGCACTCTGGCTCTCCTGTAGAGCGTGTTTGACGATGAGGCTGAGACGCTGCTCCAGCTCCGCTATCTTTCTCCGAAACTGGTGATGACCTTCCTCGAAGGCGACCTCGGCAGGGTCGAGGCAGTCATACGTACGGATGGAAAATGCTGTGTAGGCCTCGTTAAATTCACTGCCGAAGAGAGAAAGTATGCTATTCACAGAATTTGAGGGCGAAGGAAAGGTGAAATGGGATACTATACAAAACGAGTAAGTTAGGTGGAAAAGAGAGTATGAAAAATAGCTAAAGGCTTAACGATATATAGAGAGGAGTTGAGGTTATGATATAATAGCAGAAGACTATACTTCTCACACTCCCATTGGTAACATTTCTTGCCTGAGAAAAGTGAAGACAATTTACTATGTGTTAGCAGAGTTTGGACCTTAAGTGCTACTCCTTCTACTAAAATAACTTTTACTCAAAGTAACACTGTATAACGTCTACTACTACTATGCCCTGGGCAGCCCATGGTTACCCAGCCATTACGGGCGGTCTAATAGCCATTGATTCTAAATGAATCAATCCAATGTACCATAAAACCAGCACCAACTACCACATCACTGCCAATTACTCCCACATCAATGCAACACCACTATTGTAAAAACAAAGCTTCTCGCAATTACCAAACTAGAAACACAACATGTATTTCACTACCGCCCATCATTACCTACATTCTTAATCCCACCACCACCACACTATTCTTCACCGTAATCTCAGCCACCAGTACTACTAACCAATACCACTGAGGTCAGTCATTAGTTTCCTGAGGCGAGTGGTCACCTTCACCTGATATTAGAGGAAAGGCAAGATGGTAGGTAAGATCTCTGTATGCAGCTACGTATGTTACCTGATATTAGAGGAGAGGCAAGATGGTAGGTAAGATCTCTGTATGCAGCTACGTATGTTACCTGATATTAGAGGAGAGGCAAGATGGTAGGTAAGATCTCTGTATATAGCTACGTATGTTACCTGATATTAGAGGAAAGGCAAGATGGTAGGTAAGATCTCTGTATGCAGCTACGTATGTTACCTGATGTTTAAGGAGAGCGACGACGGTAAGGTCTCTGTATACAGGTATGTGGCTGTCCAGAAATCTTGTATTGAATCTTATAGTTTACTAGAATAGCTTGAACAATAATATCTCTGTACTGTTGTGTTTTAGAAGAGTTGAAAATTACTAATACAGAGGAAGCATAAAAAAGTTGTTAATAAGAGAAAGCATTAGTAAATGGTTGGTAATATGAAGAGAAAGTGTTTTCCCGAAAAGGGTGGAAGATGAATCTGAAGGTTGAAAAAGTTGGTTTGAATAAGGAAAATAGCTTTTCTGCTAAACCATACCATGAGTGGGGTTAGAACCCGCGATAAGAGAGTTTTCTGACTCTATGATCACGGGTTCTAACCCCACCCGTGGTATGGTTTGTTTGCAATCGTGTCATTACGATTTCGTGAGTCAGCTTTTCTGTTTTTCAGAACGTGTTCAGTAGTCGACAGGGAGAAAGTATGAATGTTTCGGAAATTCTAAAGTTTGATACGTAGAGCATTCTGTAACAAGGAATATATGACGAAACAGAAGAGTGTTTCTCCTAAGCTAGTATAGATGACATAGTTAACATGTTATATAACATTATGTCAAGCAATAGAAAAATCCATCACCTGCCTCAGTGCTGGAGGCAACGATGTTGTTAAGTGTATGACAGGCCAACTGCATATTAAAACCAGGACGGCTGTGGATTTAATTAGGTCAAAGGAAAAGGAACCTAACCATTTTGTCGGAAAATGGCAGTGAATTACTGTACAGCGCAACTGGTGTCAAGTGCTGGTTAGATACGTACTGCTAGAACCTGCAGTTCTGTTCTTTGATAACTGGAGTAATTTCTAATGCCTACATAAGGTGAAAGCAAGTGATGTCTGGAATATAAGAGTGTAGGTGTGTGGTGCTCTGATGGCTGCTGATACCATAATAACATCATTTAATCAATCCTATCATAGCAGAAAATTGAATTCTTATCTGCGTTACCATTTTATTGTAAAAGAAAAAGTAAAAGCAGAAAAGGATATTGTTGACACATAATATATTATCTATATTAAGCTTCTATAAAATTGTTTTAATATATTATAATTTTATTTCAAAGTATGTAGTTATTCCTGTTTGTTTTTCTTTTCTAACTTCTAAGTCATATAAAACAGCATATTTTACTTCAAATAGATCAAGGTAACTCTTTTTATGTAACTTGTTTAGAAATTTGATCTAGCAGACTTTACGTCCAGTACTGACTGCGTTTAACTTCATTAATGTGCTGATGTATTAAATAAGACCGTAACAAGTACATATTTAGTGAATGAAGAGAATGTCAGGAATGTCAAAGAAGAATTTTTCACGACTGCATATGCAAAATATGTAAGACCCATCATGCAGTGAACACCCGATGAAGCATATAGAAAGTGAAGATTCGCAGTGAGATTAGTTTCACGGTCATGTGGACTGAGATCTGAGATGAGACAAAAGAAACTGAGCCTCGTGACATTAGAACATAAAGTGTACAGTGTATTTCGTGCACAGAAAAAAGGCTTATTGGATTCTCATTTGGAAAAACTGAAAAAGAGCGCACTTATTGGAGAAAAGTTCTAGAAATAGTTGTTGCTGTTGTAAAATTCTTAGCTCTAAGAGGACTTGCTTTCCGTGGAGAAAATGAGGTTTTTGGTTCGGAAAACAATGGCAATTTCCTAGGGATCATAGAACTGTTAGCACAATTCGATCCATTCTTAGCAAATCATGTGTCACGCCTTGGGAATGCAGGAAGAGGCACTGTATCTTACATGTCATCTACTATATGCAATGAATTTATTGAACTGATGACTAAGAAGGTCCTCAATAACATCATAGCAGCTGTGAAAACCGCAAAATACTTCGCAATAAGTGTAGATTCAACACCAGATATTTCACATACAGATCAATTGACATTCATTGTTCACTTTGTCGACTCCAGTGGTAAGCCTGTAGAGCGCTTTATAAAATTCATTCCTCTTTCAAGCCATGATGGAGAAACAATGTTGAATGTAGTACTGGATACTCTGCTTGAACATGATCTCTCTATTATGGTTTGCCGTGGCCAGAGCTACGACAATGCAAGTAACATGTCGGGTAAATATAATGGATTGCAAGCCCGTATCAAGCAAATCAACCCACTTGCTGAATATGTGCCCTGCTCAGCACATTCTCTTAATCTTGTTGGGTCACGTGCTGCGGAGTGTTGTGTCGCTGCAGTTTCATTTTTTGGACTTTTACAAGCACTCTAATTTTTTCTCAAGTCAACCATTCATGGAGATGTCATCAAATCATTATCAACAACAAGGTGGTCAGCGCAGCATGATGCAACACATGCTTTGAAAGACAGCTTTGCTGAAATACGTTCTGCTTTGATCCAAATAGCAGAGGATGAAGACCAGCTTAGCATCAAAATTGGAAGATTTTAAATTGGCCTTACTCTGTGTGCTTTGGGACTGTTTACTGGAACGGTTAAATGCCACAAACAAGACACTTCAGAAAATTGAAATTGAAATGGCTACTTGTGCTAACCTCTATGCAGGCTTAGTGGAATTTGTAAGCTCACTTCGCAATGATGAAGCTTTTGAAATGTTTGAAGAGAAAGCTAAACTGCTGGTGAAAGACTACAGTTACCGGGCTGATGATCAACGGTCAAGGAAGAGGAAACGCAATTTTGAAGAGCCAGACAATGAAATTGTGTTGCTACCAAGGCAGAAATGTAAGACAGCTACATACTTCGTCATTCTGGATTCACTGATTACAGAATTGGCAAAAGAAAAGAAATCTACCAGAATCTCAATGACAAGTTTGGATTTCTGTTCAAAATTACTACTATGCCAGATGCAGAATTGAGAGAAGCTGCATTAAAGTTGCAACAACACCTTTCAGCAGATGTTCAGGACACATTTGTTGAAGAAATAGTTCATTTTTCTGGGTATATGAATCAGATTAAAGCTCCACCTGAAAAATGTGCGCCCTCAGCTGCTTTGAAACATTTAAGAAATGCAGGTATCTCAGAAACCTTCCCTAATGTTGACATAGTGTATCGCCTTTACCTTATACTTCCAGCTACTAACTGTGAAGGAGAAAGTTCATTTTCTGTTTTGAAAAGAGTGAAAAACCAGCTCCGTTCAACAATGAGCCAAGACAAATTGTGTAACCTAGCCTTGTTGACCATTGAGTCTGATCTAACAAGAAATATTGATTTTCAGAATATAATTGATGATTTTGCCAATATGAAATCCAGAAAAAAGTTTATTTAAGAAGTGCCTGTGAATATAAACAATTCTTTACTTTCTTGAGTTTATATGATTTGATAGTCTTATGCATGATGCAATGATAACAATAATGGTCAGTGATTTATAAAGGGAATAATAGTGCTGTAGTGGTTATGCTGAATATAATAGGTGCTTGATGTCACTACTTTAATAGCCTAATCTAGTAATACTATGCTGTCTTGAGTTTATTCTCTTTAAAATGCATGATTTAACAAGATAGTTATAATGGCTGTTGGTAAATGGTTTTGGTTGTCTTGATGTACTTTCCCTATTAAATTTAATCTAAATAGCCAGACTGTATTTAATTAGACCTTGAACAGGCTCACACCGACCCCCCCCCACCCCCAAGCTGGAAGGGGTCGCTTCGCTTACCCGTAATATATAACAATGGTTATAAATGACCATAATTTTTAAAGGGGTGGACAGGTAAGCCAGCGGAAGGCCTCGGTCAGATGACCAAAAGCTCCAAAGGCGGGTCATCATCTGACTAAGACCCGCGTCAGGAAACATTTGTCCTGTTTCCTGACGAACCTTACCTAACCTAACCTAACTCAAAGGGGCCCCGCCAATCTGAATAGCCTAGGGCCCGGAGACTTCTTAATCCGGCCCTGCGCGGAGGTGACAACAAATGAGGTATTTTCTCAAGGATTTCAAATAATGTGAAATGACAAAGGAAAGAGAGGAACTACAGCAGTAGCATTGATCAGGAACCAATGGATCTTTGAGATGAGCGGAGTAAATGGATAGGAGTCTAATGACTAAATAATAGGGAAACTTATAACTGGGAGACTCATAGTGGTGAAAACAGTGATGTACGACCCACTATTGAACACTGGAAGACAAAGAAAGGAATGTGATAACAAGAACAGCGCGATGGTAAACACGATAGCAAAGGTGACTAGAGGAGCCCACACACGCACTGAAAAACTATTGATCGTGAGAGACTTTAACCATAAAGAGATAGACTGGAGAATTCTGAAGCCACATGTGGAGGAAAAACATGACCAACTAAGTTGTTGGAGGTGGCAACAGAGTACTGGCTTTTACGACCCTATACATGGCATATGTCGGGCCCGTCTTGGAGTACACAGTGCCATTGTGAAACCTGCCTCTGATGAAGCATGTAAAAAAGCTGGAAAAAGTGAAGTTTTGCAATAAAACTAGTCCAAGAGCTGAGGAGTTTTGGTTGGGAAAAGCCTGTTTGAGAGACAGGCCTCAGGTACATGAGGACTCAGCTGGAAGTTAAAATCACATATGAGCTGCAGGGATGTTAGGAAACACTTCTTTAGCCTTAATGTGATCAACAAGTAGAAAGACCTAGACAGCGAAGTGTTGGAGGCAGGATCAATGCATTTTAAAAATAGGTATGAGAGGGCTCACGCAGCCAGGAACAGAGACTCGATCTCTGCAGCCACGATTAGACGAGTATAATTAGGTGAGAGAGAGCTCCCGCACGCGCGCGCGAGCGCACACACACACACACACACACACACACACACACACACACACACACACACACACACACACACACACACACACACATACACACACAATAAATAAATAAATAAATAAATAAACTTACCTGAACACGGATGAAATATTTGCTCCAAGAACTTTCCCTTTGGGGCCTCCGAACTCCACCTTCTCTATCTTTAAGAATTCTTTTGCAACGTCGAAGATCTCCTGAAGAGAGATATGAAGCAGTCACTCGTCAGGATGACTGTGACTGATAACGACGAATGCACAAAACATCAATACTGTTTTACTGAAATTTTATTGAAGGTTATATAGTTTTTCAGAACTAAACTTGTGCTGAAGATAATTTTTTCTATGATTAACCTTGATGTTGGCGAGACGAATGAGGAACTGGTCCATTCTAGAGAAGGTGTTGTTAGGATGAAACTCCCAAAGTCGTGGCCTCTCGCCTTCCTTGAAGTACGAGGCCACCTTCTCCCGGTGCTCCTGGAAGCTTTCTCTGCAAGATTACAGAGAAAGAGAGAGAGAAAGAGAAGGAGAAAGCGAGAGAGACAGAGAGACACAGACAGACATAATGAGAATGAGAATGAATGTCAAGTATTACTGAGTAACAGAAATATACATACACTGATATTTTTGACGTCATGTTCACTAAATAGCAGATGAAACTAAAAATCTCAAGATTTTAGAAGTTTAATTTTCTCGCCACCCGCTCTTCTAATTTGTCTAGTTTATGTAATACTCATATATACAGAAGATGAGGTAATCAGTCCCTCAACCTAGGAGTAGGTGCGAACAGCACCATAGTCGTGGAGATTCTCCACGACTATGGTGCTGTTCGCACCTACTCCTAGGTTGAGGGACTGATTACCTCATCTTCTGTACATAGTTCTTCTGTCTTCAAGTTATGTCCTGGAATTTGTATTGATAAAGCCACTGGATGGCGAAACGTCTACAATAAAGATACCCAGATGTTGCACATGTGTCTTACTCTCATCAATACTCATATAGTTATCAAGCTCCTTACATCACTGTTCACGGATCTCCGATAAAGGAGACCAGTCAGGAGTATTGACATCCTTCTCGTAATTTCTTCAATTTTTTATCCATGGTCTCACTTCCGCGAGAAGGTTCTTCCTTGACCAAAAACTCAAGACCTACTCCTACATAGAAGCAACTACAGTTAGCTAACAAATGGAAGCAGTATATAGCAAGAAGTGGGGTTAACCTCACCTGAAGATTCTGAGGATAGAGACACATGTGTTGATCTTCAGGAGAGGCTCGGTGGTTTCAGCTTGGAAACCTACGGTGCCTATGAAGTTACGTCCCTGTGGAACATAAAACCACCTCGAAGAAATACTATTGAACAAATGTCCAAGCAAATGTGTCACATGTAGCATACTTAAGATGTATTATCTTCCTTTTCTCCTTGGTTGTTAGGCTTGTCAGCAAATAGGTTAATTGTTAGCATCCTATATGTTAATTTATACCTCTTCATTGAGGAGGGACTCAAGTATATGAACTCTGTACATACATGGAAGGGTTTGCTTTGTCTTATATTAGTATTAGAATTAAAGCACCTGTATGTTAATTATAGAACTTAATTATAATTTTAATGATGGTTAAAACAGCATACAAACCCGTTTTACATCGGCGTACTGTGCATTCAGACTAGTGATATTGTATATTGCTAGAAACCTGCTTTGATTTCTAGATATCGAATTACAAAGCTTCCATATGTCATCCAGTCTACTCATAACTCTAGTGCGTTTAAATCGCATAACACTATACGACGTCGTTCAGTAGTTAACGGACTACATAAATCCTACATACGTAGGATTTATCGGAACCAAAAGAAAATACATAGCAACCTTGACATACAGTAAAATTAGCAAGATATCCATGCTTGTCTTCCAAGAACTAATTCAGTTCTAGTTTCCCCAACACCATTTTAGGTGTAGTCTCTCCAGCATCATTGTAGTGCTGGTCTCTCTAATTCTGGTCACCCTTGCTCAAATGTAATGTTGGTTTCCAATTTATCTTTCTAGTATTAGTTTTCCAGGAACCATTGTAGACCTACTCTCCCAAGTACCTTTGCAGAGCTGTTCTCTCAGTAGCCATTGTGGTGCTAGTCTCTCCAGCACCATTATAGTGCTGGCTGGTATTCGAGAGACCATTAGTGCTTTTATCCAAGCACCAAGGTAATGCAAATCCCTTTATTACTATTGTAGGGTTGGTCCTCAAGCAACAGTTGTTGTACAGGTTTATTCAGCACCCATGTATTGTTGACCCCGAAGCACCATTGTATTACTAGTCTGTCCACCACAATTACATTGCACGTCCCTTCAGCATTGTGTTGCAGATCTTTCCAGTATCATTGTGTTGTAGGTCGCTCCAGTAACATTGCATTGCCGGTTTTCCTACCACTATTGCATTACTTGTCACGCCAGCACCATTATATTTCAGGTCTCCAGCACCACTGTATTTCTGGTTATTCCAGTACAATTGTATTACAGGTCTCTACAGCACCGCCATGTATTGTGTTCGTCCCTGTCCCACTATATCAAAAGCTAACCATAACACGGGCTGGGAGTGAATTTGTGGCGAGTGAGTTCAATCCCCGCCCGTAATATGCTTTGTTTACAATCGTGTCATTACGATTTCGTGAGTCATATCAAAAGCTTTTTGCTTGGCCCACCGAACTCTTTAATTAAAGCCAATAATGGCTTCTATTCCAAAATAATTTCCTCCCTAATTTAGTATATTTTCTGGCCCCAAATTTATAGATCATTCCTCTTCAGTAATTTTATATATTCATTTGTTTTAATATTCATATACTATCTCTTCAAAGATTCACTAGCTAATAATTTAAATAGATAATATTACGCAACGCCTCGGTCCGATCTGAGCTAAAAAATCATTTTAAGTTTCCTCTCCAGTTTGTGGGTTAACAGTGATGTGTTTCAGCTACTGGAGTGTAGTTTTCTTCATGAGATACCAATGGGCACTCACCATGCTGATAAGGAGGTTGGTGATCTCCTTGAAGAGCGTGACAATGCGGTCTGGCTTGCGATAAGCTGGGCAAGTGGCCCACAGGAGGCAGATGCAGTGCATGAGAGGCGGAATGAGAGGGGCAGAGTCCTGGAACTCCCCGGCTTCCAGACCTTCCAGGAGTGGCTTCAGCGGCGTCAGGTGCACCATGATATCCCGCGCTTCTTGCACAGCTGGAATATATATATATATATATATATATATATATATATATATATATATATATATATATATATATATATATATATATATATATATAGGGGGTGTTACGTTTTTTGACTGCGCAACTTAAATAAAAGTCCTGGCTCCTAAAGGATAAATAACTTTCCTGTTTAGGGGCATTTATATTATTTAAAATAGAAAAAGAAACCACTCTAGGGCCAGCAAGTGCATTCATACAAATTATGAAACATAAATTTAAATGGTTAATGTATTGTGAGGAAGGACACAAAAACTCACCTATACAAACATATGAATATATATTAAAAGTAGTGATATATACAACCTACAATCTCTTCAACTAAACATCACCGCACTCCAGTACACCTTCACCCAGGCTGTACAAGTACAACCTGCAGGCTGTACAAGTACTCTCCCAAAATGTAACAGGCCTCTGCACACTAAGGCCATACAGGTAAACATGAGAGCACTTAAACCAATAAACTAACCTATGGTATAAACTAACAAAACAAAAACCATCCCTACAAAATAAACCGTGACGTATTAGGGCACCTGGCTGCAGGTGCTGCGCTCAACGTACTGCCACACAAACACCTCACTCTCCTCTCCTCTCCTGGCCACTCTGATTGACCAGGAATAATACGCGTCCGGTTTCAGAACTAATTACAGAAAATTACATTATATATATCGGACATTTTTTTTGGTTACACAATATTCACCTACTGCGTAATAGGGTGGTAGGAGAAGAAAATATTCAAACAGCTCCGGAAAGAATCTAGAGTGTGTGTACTCACCTATTTGCACTCACCTATTTGTGGTTGCAGGGGTCGATTCACAGCTCCTGGCCCCGCTTCTTCGCTGATTGCTACTAGGTCCTCTCTCTCCCTGCCACATGAGCTCTATCATACCTCGCCTTAAAACTATGTATGGTTCCCGCCTCCACTACGTCACTTTCTAGGCTATTCCACGGCCTGACTACTCTATGACTGAAGAAATACTTCCTAACATCCCTTTGATTCATCTGAGTCTTCAACTTCCAATTGTGACCTCTTGTGTCTGTGTCCCTTCTCTGGAACATCCCGTCTTTGTCCACCTTGTCTATTCCGCGCAGTATTTTATATGTCGTTATCATGTCTCCCCTGACCCTCCTGTCCTCCAGTGTCGTCAGGCCGATTTCCCTCAACCTTTCTTCGTTGGACAATCCCCGTAGCTCTGGGACTAGTCTTGTTGCAAACCTTTGCACTTTCTCTAATTTCTTGACGTGCTTGACTAGGTGTGGATTCCAAACTGGTGCTGCATACTCCAGTATGGGCCTGACGTAAATGGTATACAGAGTCTTGAACGACTCCTTACTGAGGTATCGGAACGCTGTGTGTGTGTGTGTGTGTGTGTGTGTATTGTTAGTGTAACAGTACACAATGAGTGAAAATCGTTCTTATAATGTTAAAATACATTTTATTTATATTTATAATACGTGTGCATGGTAATTAAATATATTATGAAGGCAAAACAAAGACACGGAAACTAGCAGTATATCATCAAGTGACAGTAAGGCAACAGCTTGTGTTAGTCAGGGTGTTTGAAACATTAAGCGGATTATTTTTATTTTTTTTATCACACTGGCCGATTCCCACCAAGGCAGGGTGGCCCGAAAAAGAAAAACTTTCACCATCATTCACTCCATCACTGTCTTGCCAGAAAGGTGCTTTACACTACAGTTTTTAAACTGCAACATTAACACCCCTCCGGGATTATGGGAAAACATTATTAGCTCAAGCAACACTTTCCAAACAATAGAATAACAAGGATACAGTCATTATAATAAACTTGTTTAGCGAGGCCAGTGTTAAAATAGGCAACACCAATGTAATGTTCACACACATAAAATATGAAAGAATCCACTGACTTTCCGTCAGTGGTCCCCAAGATCTAGAACTTCGTTTGAACTGAAAGCGTAATAGATACTGGATCCGTAAAGATACGATAAATCTCAAGAGGTATCGACAGGGAAAATGTAGTGTGAAAGAAACATACTTAGACAACAGGACACACATATAAGCGGAAGAAGATATTTAATAAGGAACATCTTTAATGTAAACACTGTATCGTAGGTAATGAAGAAATAGGAATGTCTCATACCAGCCTTTTGGTGGTTAAGAAACACAGTCCATGTGCTGGAGCTTAATCCATATGCTTACCCATAGCCACGTCAGCACACATTTTGACGAAGGCAGGATAGTAGGCAGACTCAGTCACCTCCAAAATGTTTGACATCATCCGCACCTGTAAGTGATCAGATACAAACAACTCAACCCAGTATGTTACACTACTGTACTTTTCACTCAGATTAGATTATATATTATACTCTGTTAAGAAGACAATGTTATGAAGATAATTATTTATGGTTATAGTAAAATCGATATTAATTTTTCATTCCTTTTAATGAAACGTTTATAAAAATATATATTTTTGAAACGCTGACCTATTACATAAAGTACTACTGTAAACAGTGTTATGTAATACAAAGATGTGTATATGTTTACTTATGTTTCACACAAAATTTTATTAATGAACTATAAAGTCAGAATCCTTATCAAAACCCAGTGACACACGAGGAAGTGTCCAGTAGCTCGAGCGCTAGCCCACTCACCTCACACACGGAGGTCCGGAGTTCGAACCTCCAGTACGGCTGGAAAAAGTCGGGGAAGTTTTCCATAAGACACATCTTGCCCCTGTTCACCCATCAGAATAAAATGGGTACCTGGGTGTTAGTCGACTGGTGCGGGTCGCATCCTGTGACAAAACTGACCTTATTTCCTAAAATGTTCAGCATAACAAGAGGCTTTCTATATACTAGTATGTCACTGATGTCAGCTAGGCCTTTATACCTTGTACATGTACTTATAATCTGCATCTGTACATGTTCCTTGTAATCTGCATCATTTCTTCTATGAGCTTGGAAGAGTAATTCATACTCACTGATTGCCTTTTTAATTACCTAAAAATATCAAACACTTTCTAATATCGGGAAAGCAGTTAATGCTATGGATATCTATTCCAGTCCACTGTAAGAAAAAAAAGTGTCAAATCACCCCCCAAAAAAATCAACGATTGCTACCTTCTTGTCCTTAAGCTGGTTAGAAATGTGAGTAAGGTTTTCACGACGTTTGCCCCAGAAGATGATCTCCTCCAAAGGCTTGGGAAAGTAATCAGGAGCAGCCAGGTCTTCAGTGTCCTGCGTGAGCACCTCCTCCACTTGGTGCACCCACTTGATGACTACTCCCTCGATCGCACTCTTCAACTGCGAATCTGTCATCTCGCCCCTGGTTGGTGAGAGACAAGAACAGTAGCCTACTAGTTTTGGGGCAAAGTACGCCTTACTATATACACTTTGGCGCCCAGCCAAGCTAAGCCAGCATCCGGCAGAGGTACATGGTGTATACAGTACTGCATACTTTATCCCTAAGCTTATAGGTTCAAACCTCCTCCAGTCTGAGATTGTGTGTAAATATTTTTCTTTTCCTGCAAAGTCCAAGGTACATGGGAATGGAAGACTTCAGCTCTAGATCTTTCGCACTCTCGTGCGTCGCCAGGAGCTATGCAATGTTGCAAGACAGAAACAGATAGGCGGAGAAATTTTCAAAGAAAAGGCAGATGGAATCAATGGGAGCCCATGAATATAATTATGCAAATTATGTGTGTGTGGGGGGGGAGGGGGTGTACATTTATATGAAATAAACAGAATAAAAATAAAGAGGAATTGAACCGAGGCTCAGGCCCTATATTTTACCATTCATCAACAGTGATAACAAGTGGAATGTTTTACAACAGTCGTGCCTATGACAAACTGTACCAGCTGTCACCGTCTGTGACGTAACTGTCCTCTCCCATGACACCACAGCTTTCTTGTTACAACTAATGTAGTCTCTGAACCTAGAGAAATGTTTGAGTTAGCTTATTTTATGTCACCAGAAAAACATTCTCCTTAACGGATAATGGGAATTGTGTGAAACATTAATTGGAGTAAGCATAAACAAGTATAATATCTGAGGAGATAAAACAATCACCTACTTCACGAGGGCTTGAAGTAACAAATACTTTCATATACTTACGTGTCGAGGGCAAAAAGACACATTAAGTACCTACGTTCCGAAAATATGAAGAAAAGCGAAATATGGCTCCTACCTGTTGAGGCCAAGACGTAATAAACACACCAATCTCCTATGTGACTAAGTTATGAAAATACAGGACACACCAGTCACCTACGTGTCAAGGGCGTGCCTCTCAGCCTTCTCCAAGGTGTCGAGGCCGAAGGGCAGCGGGAGGAGTGTCTGGC
This sequence comes from Cherax quadricarinatus, assembly GCF_038502225.1. Taxonomy (NCBI): domain Eukaryota; kingdom Metazoa; phylum Arthropoda; class Malacostraca; order Decapoda; family Parastacidae; genus Cherax; species Cherax quadricarinatus. Next base: position 2,275,724 of record NC_091318.1, read on the forward strand.
CTCGCAGTTGACCCCACATGCGATACACAGTTCCCCGGAGTGAGTACAACTGGTGGGACAAGTCTTCGCACACCATCTCCGGCCATCCTGTTCGGTTCGCCGGATTCTCCAACATCGGTATAATCACCTGATGGAGAACGAATATGATTTATGTTGAGAATAATTATAGTTATGGATCAACGTACCTCTTCTCTCTCTGTCTGTCTGTCTGTCTGTCTGTCTGTCTGTCTCTCTCTCTCTCTCTCTCTCTCTCTCTCTCTCTCTCTCTCTCTCTCTCTCTCTCTCTCTCTCTCGCTCTCGCTCTCGCTCTCTCTCTTTCTCTTTCTCTTTCTCTCTCTCTCTTTCTCTATCTCTACTTATCTATCTATCTATCTATCTACTTACCAGTCTCTATCTCATCTTTATTGCCGTCCTCACCTCCTCAATGAGAGTGGAGAGCTGATCGAGAGGTTGTGGGGAAATGTCACCGAAAATGACATGATCACGTACGTTGCTGGTATCTTCTTCCCTGACAAGAGGGACGTTGCTGGCTTTTAGGAAATAGACACCTTTTGTCCTTAGTCCGGCGGGCACCTCGCTGGTCGCCACCAGCTGGTTGGACGGGTTCAGACTCACTACCACCTGCAATTTCAGTTGGAATTAGACAATCACCTGTAATGTTAAAAGTTTTAAACTACAACATGCAGTATCTGACGGGATCAGTCTGATTCGGTCTATGTTTCATATACTGAATCTCACACGCTGCATGCATGTGGTGTAAATAATGGTTTATTTTTTAACTGATCTGAAAAAAACATAATCCTACCCTAAACAGCTTTTGTAAAGAATTTAGCTTGAACCAATAAAATAAAAAACGTCGGTTTTGGAGGACCAGTGTTTAATATGGCGACATTCTGAACAAATATGAATATTCTCTAATAGCGGCTCTTTTTTAGTGATTGTATGGGGTAAGGTGGCTCCTTTAAGTCGTATTATTTTTATTTATAATCCAATTTTAGAATTTCTTCACTGAGAGTATGTCCATATAGGAATACGATTTTGTGCAATATCACGACGATAATCATGAAAATAAGAAAAAATATATGAGAGTACTCAGGTGCAGAGAACAACAGGACGAGGGAAGTGCTGCTCAGTACGTCACATAATTCACAACCTCTTGACTGACTTTTTAAATTAGGTAAAAGTATGAAAATGCTTCTTTTTTTTTTAATTTGAAAATTTAGAAATGTATTTAATATTTTTCAATAAAAATCAATAAAACAAACATGAATTTCAAGAAAGTCCTACTTTCGACTTCTTGTATAATATCAAAAATAATTTTTGATTCTTCAATAAATAATGAAGCTACACATAAAAATATCCATATAGTTTACTTCCAGGATAACTCAGGATAAAGAACTTACGTGTTTATGTCAGAAAACAATATGAAGTTCAGTGAGACATTTCAGTTACTCCGATATTGAAAACCCGATGAAATAATACTGGATAGGAGAGTAAAACAAATCCCAGCCACACATTAGAGCGAGAAACTAATGTGGAGGTCCTGGGAGTGATAATGTCAGAGAATCTCACTTTCAAAGACCACAACAATGTCTCTACCACATCTGCTTGGAAAATGATAGGAGGGATAATGATAGCCTATAAAACTAGAGATGCCAAGCCAGTGACGATTCTCTTCAAATCGCTTGTATCTCTACACTTAAATATTGCTGTACACTAACAGCCCCTTTCAAGGCAGACGAAATTGTAAACCTGGAGAATATACAGAGATCTTTCACTGCACGTATAAGTACCATAAAGCCCCTAAATTACTGGGAACTGTTGAAATCCCTTGACCTGTACTCCTTGGGACGCAGGCGAGAAAGATGCATGATAATATACACTTGAAAAATTCTAGAGGAACTGGTCTCAAATCTGCACACGGAAATCACTCCGTACGAAAGCAAAAGACTTGGCAGAAGCTGCAACATCCCCTCAATGAAAAGCAAGGGGCCACGAGTACGCTATGAGATAACAAAATAAGTGTCAGGGACCCAAGACTGTTCAACTGCCTCCCAGCATACCTAATTGGGATTACCAACAGACCCCTGCATGCCTTCAGGAAGCTGGACAGACACAAAATTAGTACTTGACCAGCCGGGTGGTGGCTCGTATGTAGGTCCACGTGAGCCCAGCAGTAACAGCCTGGTTAATCAGGCCCTAATCCACCGAAAGGCCTGGTCATGGACCGAGATGTGGGGGCGTTGACCCTTACTTAGCCGACCTCAGGATGATTGTGAGTCTCACTGACCAGACCTCAGGATGATTGTGAGTCTCACTGACCAGACCTCAAGATGTGTTTGAGTATCACTGACTAGACCTCAGTTTGGGTGTGAGTCTCACTGACTAGACCTCAGGATGAGTGTGAATCTCACTGACTAGACCTCAGGATGAGTGTGAGTCTCACTGACTAGACCTGAGGATATGTGTGAGTCTCACTGACCAGATCTGAGGATGAGTGTGATCCTCTTTGACCAGACCTCAGGACACATGTAAGTCTCACTGATCGAACCTCTGACCCGTCTCGTACTGTTGTCAAGGCCTCAGAGGCCTCAGCTGAGGAAGTCACCGGAGTCAGAATGTGGCGTCCGCGTGAGTGAATAATGTAGAACAATCCGTACGATGATTCGTTCTGTAAGTTTCGTGATATTAACGACACATGTTCTGTGAGTCAGTGGGAAAAGTAATTCACATTAACGTGACACATACTATGGGTAAATATAAAGTGAGTGGAGATGTGAGCTTTAAACTACATGAATTAGTGAGTTGTCTTTTGTATATTGTTTAGTGATGAGTGGAAATGGTAGAAATTAGCTATTAGCTAATTTACGTATAATGAGTTTATCTTCATTAGTAAACTATGTTTTATGATCCTGAAAGATAATAATAATATGTTGTTAGGTCAAAGATTTATAACTTCGAAAGATTTTAAAGATTGTTTCATAGTTAAATTGCAGTGAGAAATAGGATTATAAACTGTTTATTCATAAGCGAATATAAACTAAATGAAGTTTGTCTCTTAAACTATAACATAGGAACAAGGATTTTGGGATTTTTCAATTTGTATTCCGAGGTTAACTATTACGTATCCGATAAGAATTAAATTAATCATAATACGTTAGTATTCTTACCATAACAACACTACTTATCAGTAAGTATATACAACACATCTCATATATGATTGATCACCTACGACAGGTTAGGTAAGGATCGTCAGGAAACAGGACAAGTGTTTCCTGACACGGGTCTTAGTCAGATGACAACCCGCCGTTGGAGCTTTTGGTCATCTGACCGAGGCCTTCCGCTGGCTTACCGGTCCCCCCCCATTTAAAAATTATGGTCAGTTATAACCATTTACTACTGTAATATACCAAATAACATCACTTAGCCATAATATCATTCATCTGGAACATCAACGCTCATCCATTACATCACCACTCACCACAAAATCACCATTCAACAGTAACGTCAACGGTCAGACACAACAATACCCACTCCTAATATTACCACCCACTCGTAACATCACCTCTCATACCTAACATCATCATTTACCTGTAACATCACCGCACACACCTAACATCACCACATATAAACATCACAACTCAAAGGTAACTCCAACACTCACATAACATGTAACACCACCACTAGCATAACATGTAACTCCACCACTAACATAACATGTAACACCACCACTAGCATAACATGTAACTCCACCACTCACATAACATGTAACACCACCACTCACATAACATGTAACACCACCACTCACATAACATGTAACACCACCACTCACATAACATGTAACACCACCACTCACATAACATGTAACACCACCACTCACATAACATGTAACACCACCACTTACATAACATGTAACACCACCACTCACATAACATGTAACACCACCACTCACATAACATGTAACACCACCACTGACATAACATGTAACACCACCACTCACATAACATGTAACACCACCACTAACATAACATGTAACTCCACCGCTCACATAACATGTAACACCACCACTCACATAACATGTAACACCACCACTCACATAACATGTAACACCACCACTAACATAACATGTAACTCCACCGCTCACATAACATGTAACACCACCACTCACATAACATGTAACACCACCACTCACATAACATGTAACACCACCGCTCACATAACATGTAACACCACCACTCACATAACATGTAACACCACCACTCACATAACATGTAACTCCACCGCTCACATAACATGTAACACCACCACTCACATAACATGTAACACCACCACTAACATAACATGTAACTCCACCGCTCACATAACATGTAACACCACCACTCACATAACATGTAACACCACCACTAACATAACATGTAACTCCACCGCTCACATAACATGTAACACCACCACTCACATAACATGTAACACCACCACTCACATAACATGTAACACCACCACTCACATAACATGTAACACCACCACTCACATAACATGTAACACCACCACTCACATAACATGTAACACCACCACTCTCATAACATGTAACACCACCACTTACATAACATGTAACACCACCACTAGCATAACATGTAACTCCACCACTCACATAACATGTAACACCACCACTCACATAACATGTAACACCACCACTCACATAACATGTAACACCACCACTCACATAACATGTAACACCACCACTCACATAACATGTAACACCACCACTCACATAACATGTAACACCACCACTTACATAACATGTAACACCACCACTAGCATAACATGTAACTCCACCACTCACATAACATGTAACACCACCACTCACATAACATGTAACACCACCACTCACATAACATGTAACACCACCACTCACATAACATGTAACACCACCACTCACATAACATGTAACTCCACCACTCACATAACATGTAACACCACCACTCACATAACATGTAACACCACCACTCACATAACATGTAACACCACCACTCTCATAACATGTAACACCACCACTCACATAACATGTAACACCACCACTCACATAACATGTAACACCACCACTCACATAACATGTAACACCACCACTCACATAACATGTAACACCACCACTCTCATAACATGTAACACTACCACTCACATAATATGTAACACCACCACTCACATAACATGTAACACCACCACTCACATAACATGTAACACCACCACTGACATAACATGTAACACCACCACTCTCATAACATGTAACACCACCACTCACATAACATGTAACACCACCACTCACATAACATGAAACACCACCACTGACATAACATGTAACACCACCACTCACATAACATGTAACACCACCACTCACATAACATGTAACACCACCACTGACATAACATGTAACACCACCACTCTCATAACATGTAACACCACCACTCACATAACATGTAACACCACCACTCACATAACATGTAACACCACCACTGACATAACATGTAACACCACCACTCTCATAACATGTAACACCACCACTGATATAACATGTAACACCACCACTGACATAACATGTAACACCACCACTCACATAACATGTAACACCACCACTCACATAACATGTAACACCACCACTCTCATAACATGTAACACCACCACTCACATAACATGTAACACCACCACTCACATAACATGTAACACCACCACTGACATAACATGTAACACCACCACTCTCATAACATGTAACACCACCACTGACATAACATGTAACACCACCACTCACATAACATGTAACACCACCACTCTCATAACATGTAACACCACCACTGACATAACATGTAACACCACCACTGACATAACATGTAACACCACCACTGACATAACATGTAACACCACCACTCACATAACATGTAACACCACCACTCACATAACATGTAACACCACCACTGACATAACATGTAACACCACCACTCTCATAACATGTAACACCACCACTGACATAACATGTAACACCACCACTCACATAACATGTAACACCACCACTCTCATAACATGTAACACCACCACTCACATAACATGTAACACCACCACTCACATAACATGTAACACCACCACTCACATAACATGTAACACCACCACTCTCATAACATGTAACACCACCACTCACATAACATGTAACACTACCACTCACATAACATGTAACACCACCACTGACATAACATGTAACACCACCACTCACATAACATGTAACACCACCACTGACATAACATGTAACACCACCACTCACATAACATGTAACACCACCACTCACATAACATGTAACACCACCACTCACATAACATGTAACACCACCACTCACATAACATGTAACACCACCACTCACATAACATGTAACACCACCACTCACATAACATGTAACACCACCACTCACATAACATGTAACACCACCACTCTCATAACATGTAACACCACCACTCACATAACATGTAACACTACCACTCACATAACATGTAACACCACCACTGACATAACATGTAACACCACCACTCACATAACATGTAACACCACCACTGACATAACATGTAACACCACCACTCACATAACATGTAACACCACCACTCACATAACATGTAACACCACCACTCACATAACATGTAACACCACCACTCACATAACATGTAACACCACCACTCTCATAACATGTAACACCACCACTCTCATAACATGTAACACCACCACTCACATAACATGTAACACCACCAGTCACATAACATGTAACTCCACCACTCACATAACATGTAACACCACCACTCACATAACATGTAACACCACCACTCACATAACATGTAACACCACCACTCTCATAACATGTAACACCACCACTCACATAACATGTAACACCACCACTCACATAACATGTAACACCACCACTCACATAACATGTAACACCACCACTCTCATAACATGTAACACTACCACTCACATAATATGTAACACCACCACTCACATAACATGTAACACCACCACTCACATAACATGTAACACCACCACTGACATAACATGTAACACCACCACTCTCATAACATGTAACACCACCACTCACATAACATGTAACACCACCACTCACATAACATGTAACACCACCACTGACATAACATGTAACACCACCACTCACATAACATGTAACACCACCACTCACATAACATGTAACTCCACCGCTCACATAACATGTAACACCACCACTCACATAACATGTAACACCACCACTCACATAACATGTAACTCCACCGCTCACATAACATGTAACACCACCACTCACATAACATGTAACACCACCACTCACATAACATGTAACACCACCACTCACATAACATGTAACACCACCACTCACATAACATGTAACACCACCACTCACATAACATGTAACACCACCACTCACATAACATGTAACACCACCACTCTCATAACATGTAACACCACCACTTACATAACATGTAACACCACCACTAGCATAACATGTAACTCCACCACTCACATAACATGTAACACCACCACTCACATAACATGTAACACCACCACTCACATAACATGTAACACCACCACTCACATAACATGTAACACCACCACTCACATAACATGTAACACCACCACTCACATAACATGTAACACCACCACTTACATAACATGTAACACCACCACTAGCATAACATGTAACTCCACCACTCACATAACATGTAACACCACCACTCACATAACATGTAACACCACCACTCACATAACATGTAACACCACCACTCACATAACATGTAACACCACCACTCACATAACATGTAACTCCACCACTCACATAACATGTAACACCACCACTCACATAACATGTAACACCACCACTCACATAACATGTAACACCACCACTCTCATAACATGTAACACCACCACTCACATAACATGTAACACCACCACTCACATAACATGTAACACCACCACTCACATAACATGTAACACCACCACTCACATAACATGTAACACCACCACTCTCATAACATGTAACACTACCACTCACATAATATGTAACACCACCACTCACATAACATGTAACACCACCACTCACATAACATGTAACACCACCACTGACATAACATGTAACACCACCACTCTCATAACATGTAACACCACCACTCACATAACATGTAACACCACCACTCACATAACATGTAACACCACCACTGACATAACATGTAACACCACCACTCACATAACATGTAACACCACCACTCACATAACATGTAACACCACCACTGACATAACATGTAACACCACCACTCTCATAACATGTAACACCACCACTCACATAACATGTAACACCACCACTCACATAACATGTAACACCACCACTGACATAACATGTAACACCACCACTCTCATAACATGTAACACCACCACTGATATAACATGTAACACCACCACTGACATAACATGTAACACCACCACTCACATAACATGTAACACCACCACTCACATAACATGTAACACCACCACTCTCATAACATGTAACACCACCACTCACATAACATGTAACACCACCACTAACATAACATGTAACTCCACCGCTCACATAACATGTAACACCACCACTCACATAACATGTAACACCACCACTAACATAACATGTAACTCCACCGCTCACATAACATGTAACACCACCACTCACATAACATGTAACACCACCACTCACATAACATGTAACACCACCACTCACATAACATGTAACACCACCACTCACATAACATGTAACACCACCACTCACATAACATGTAACACCACCACTCTCATAACATGTAACACCACCACTTACATAACATGTAACACCACCACTAGCATAACATGTAACTCCACCACTCACATAACATGTAACACCACCACTCACATAACATGTAACACCACCACTCACATAACATGTAACACCACCACTCACATAACATGTAACACCACCACTCACATAACATGTAACACCACCACTCACATAACATGTAACACCACCACTTACATAACATGTAACACCACCACTAGCATAACATGTAACTCCACCACTCACATAACATGTAACACCACCACTCACATAACATGTAACACCACCACTCACATAACATGTAACACCACCACTCACATAACATGTAACACCACCACTCACATAACATGTAACTCCACCACTCACATAACATGTAACACCACCACTCACATAACATGTAACACCACCACTCACATAACATGTAACACCACCACTCTCATAACATGTAACACCACCACTCACATAACATGTAACACCACCACTCACATAACATGTAACACCACCACTCACATAACATGTAACACCACCACTCACATAACATGTAACACCACCACTCTCATAACATGTAACACTACCACTCACATAATATGTAACACCACCACTCACATAACATGTAACACCACCACTCACATAACATGTAACACCACCACTGACATAACATGTAACACCACCACTCTCATAACATGTAACACCACCACTCACATAACATGTAACACCACCACTCACATAACATGTAACACCACCACTGACATAACATGTAACACCACCACTCACATAACATGTAACACCACCACTCACATAACATGTAACACCACCACTGACATAACATGTAACACCACCACTCTCATAACATGTAACACCACCACTCACATAACATGTAACACCACCACTCACATAACATGTAACACCACCACTGACATAACATGTAACACCACCACTCTCATAACATGTAACACCACCACTGATATAACATGTAACACCACCACTGACATAACATGTAACACCACCACTCACATAACATGTAACACCACCACTCACATAACATGTAACACCACCACTCTCATAACATGTAACACCACCACTCACATAACATGTAACACCACCACTCACATAACATGTAACACCACCACTGACATAACATGTAACACCACCACTCTCATAACATGTAACACCACCACTGACATAACATGTAACACCACCACTCACATAACATGTAACACCACCACTCTCATAACATGTAACACCACCACTGACATAACATGTAACACCACCACTGACATAACATGTAACACCACCACTGACATAACATGTAACACCACCACTCACATAACATGTAACACCACCACTCACATAACATGTAACACCACCACTGACATAACATGTAACACCACCACTCTCATAACATGTAACACCACCACTGACATAACATGTAACACCACCACTCACATAACATGTAACACCACCACTCTCATAACATGTAACACCACCACTCACATAACATGTAACACCACCACTCACATAACATGTAACACCACCACTCACATAACATGTAACACCACCACTCTCATAACATGTAACACCACCACTCACATAACATGTAACACTACCACTCACATAACATGTAACACCACCACTGACATAACATGTAACACCACCACTCACATAACATGTAACACCACCACTGACATAACATGTAACACCACCACTCACATAACATGTAACACCACCACTCACATAACATGTAACACCACCACTCACATAACATGTAACACCACCACTCACATAACATGTAACACCACCACTCACATAACATGTAACACCACCACTCACATAACATGTAACACCACCACTCACATAACATGTAACACCACCACTCTCATAACATGTAACACCACCACTCACATAACATGTAACACTACCACTCACATAACATGTAACACCACCACTGACATAACATGTAACACCACCACTCACATAACATGTAACACCACCACTGACATAACATGTAACACCACCACTCACATAACATGTAACACCACCACTCACATAACATGTAACACCACCACTCACATAACATGTAACACCACCACTCACATAACATGTAACACCACCACTCTCATAACATGTAACACCACCACTCTCATAACATGTAACACCACCACTCACATAACATGTAACACCACCAGTCACATAACATGTAACTCCACCACTCACATAACATGTAACACCACCACTCACATAACATGTAACACCACCACTCACATAACATGTAACACCACCACTCTCATAACATGTAACACCACCACTCACATAACATGTAACACCACCACTCACATAACATGTAACACCACCACTCACATAACATGTAACACCACCACTCTCATAACATGTAACACTACCACTCACATAATATGTAACACCACCACTCACATAACATGTAACACCACCACTCACATAACATGTAACACCACCACTGACATAACATGTAACACCACCACTCTCATAACATGTAACACCACCACTCACATAACATGTAACACCACCACTCACATAACATGTAACACCACCACTGACATAACATGTAACACCACCACTCACATAACATGTAACACCACCACTCACATAACATGTAACTCCACCGCTCACATAACATGTAACACCACCACTCACATAACATGTAACACCACCACTCACATAACATGTAACTCCACCGCTCACATAACATGTAACACCACCACTCACATAACATGTAACACCACCACTCACATAACATGTAACACCACCACTCACATAACATGTAACACCACCACTCACATAACATGTAACACCACCACTCACATAACATGTAACACCACCACTCTCATAACATGTAACACTACCACTCACATAATATGTAACACCACCACTCACATAACATGTAACACCACCACTCACATAACATGTAACACCACCACTGACATAACATGTAACACCACCACTCTCATAACATGTAACACCACCACTCACATAACATGTAACACCACCACTCACATAACATGTAACACCACCACTGACATAACATGTAACACCACCACTCACATAACATGTAACACCACCACTCACATAACATGTAACTCCACCGCTCACATAACATGTAACACCACCACTCACATAACATGTAACACCACCACTCACATAACATGTAACTCCACCGCTCACATAACATGTAACACCACCACTCACATAACATGTAACACCACCACTCACATAACATGTAACACCACCACTCACATAACATGTAACACCACCACTCACATAACATGTAACACCACCACTCACATAACATGTAACACCACCACTCACATAACATGTAACACCACCACTCTCATAACATGTAACACCACCACTTACATAACATGTAACACCACCACTAGCATAACATGTAACTCCACCACTCACATAACATGTAACACCACCACTCACATAACATGTAACACCACCACTCACATAACATGTAACACCACCACTCACATAACATGTAACACCACCACTCACATAACATGTAACACCACCACTCACATAACATGTAACACCACCACTTACATAACATGTAACACCACCACTAGCATAACATGTAACTCCACCACTCACATAACATGTAACACCACCACTCACATAACATGTAACACCACCACTCACATAACATGTAACACCACCACTCACATAACATGTAACACCACCACTCACATAACATGTAACTCCACCACTCACATAACATGTAACACCACCACTCACATAACATGTAACACCACCACTCACATAACATGTAACACCACCACTCTCATAACATGTAACACCACCACTCACATAACATGTAACACCACCACTCACATAACATGTAACACCACCACTCACATAACATGTAACACCACCACTCACATAACATGTAACACCACCACTCTCATAACATGTAACACTACCACTCACATAATATGTAACACCACCACTCACATAACATGTAACACCACCACTCACATAACATGTAACACCACCACTGACATAACATGTAACACCACCACTCTCATAACATGTAACACCACCACTCACATAACATGTAACACCACCACTCACATAACATGTAACACCACCACTGACATAACATGTAACACCACCACTCACATAACATGTAACACCACCACTCACATAACATGTAACACCACCACTGACATAACATGTAACACCACCACTCTCATAACATGTAACACCACCACTCACATAACATGTAACACCACCACTCACATAACATGTAACACCACCACTGACATAACATGTAACACCACCACTCTCATAACATGTAACACCACCACTGATATAACATGTAACACCACCACTGACATAACATGTAACACCACCACTCACATAACATGTAACACCACCACTCACATAACATGTAACACCACCACTCTCATAACATGTAACACCACCACTCACATAACATGTAACACCACCACTCACATAACATGTAACACCACCACTGACATAACATGTAACACCACCACTCTCATAACATGTAACACCACCACTGACATAACATGTAACACCACCACTCACATAACATGTAACACCACCACTCTCATAACATGTAACACCACCACTGACATAACATGTAACACCACCACTGACATAACATGTAACACCACCACTGACATAACATGTAACACCACCACTCACATAACATGTAACACCACCACTCACATAACATGTAACACCACCACTGACATAACATGTAACACCACCACTCTCATAACATGTAACACCACCACTGACATAACATGTAACACCACCACTCACATAACATGTAACACCACCACTCTCATAACATGTAACACCACCACTCACATAACATGTAACACCACCACTCACATAACATGTAACACCACCACTCACATAACATGTAACACCACCACTGACATAACATGTAACACCACCACTCTCATAACATGTAACACCACCACTCACATAACATGTAACACCACCACTGACATAACATGTAACACCACCACTGACATAACATGTAACACCACCACTGACATAACATGTAACACCACCACTGACATAACATGTAACACCACCACTGACATAACATGTAACACCACCACTGACATAACATGTAACACCACCACTGACATAACATGTAACACCACCACTCACATAACATGTAACACCACCACTCACATAACATGTAACACTACCACTCACATAACATGTAACACCACCACTGACATAACATGTAACACCACCACTCACATAACATGTAACACCACCACTGACATAACATGTAACACCACCACTCTCATAACATGTAACACCACCACTCACATAACATGTAACACCACCACTCACATAACATGTAACACCACCACTCACATAACATGTAACACCACCACTCACATAACATGTAACACCACCACTCACATAACATGTAACACCACCACTCTCATAACATGTAACACCACCACTCACATAACATGTAACACCACCACTCTCATAACATGTAACACCACCACTCTTATGGAGCATCACCAATTACATGTAACTTCCCCATTCACATGTAACATCAGCACTCACATGTAACACCACCACTCACATGTAATATCCTTATTCACATATAACATCCCCACTCACATGTAAAATCATCACTCACATGTAACATCACCACTCACTTGTAACATCCCCACTCACGTGTAACATCACCACTCACATGTAAAACTCTCCACTCATATGTAACATCCCCACTCGTATGTAATATTCCTATTCACATGTAACATCCCCACTAACATGCAACATTCCCACTCACATGTAACATCCTCACTCACATGTAACATCCCCACTCACATGCAACATCCCCACCCACATGTAACATCCTCACTTACATGTAACATCACCACTCACATGTAACATCCCCACTTACATGCAACATCCCCAATCACATGTAACATCCCCACTCACATGCAACATCTCCACTCACATGAAACATCCCCACTAACATGTAACATCCCTACTCACATGCAACATACCCACTGACATGCAACATCTCCACTCATATGTAACGTCCTTCACATGTAACATCACAACTTAATGTAACATCACCACTCATATGTAACATCCCTACTCACATATAACATCACTCACATGGCACATCACTACAAACATGCTGTAACACCATATATACATGACATCACTCTTGTGTAGCATTACTTCTGACATATAATAACACTCAAATGTGCAGTATTGTTACTACTTACATGTAACATCACCTAACTTTTTTTCTTCTGCAACAGCCGAAGGACATGTCGGAGTCAGCCTTGGAATCTTTCACATGTCTATGTTAAAGATAATCAAGGATAAAATCTTACCAGCTCTGAATCCAAGTCAAGGAAATTGAGGAGAGTCGAGCGGGTATCGTCGTTCTGTACAGCTTTGGTCCAGCGGTCAGCTTTCAGCCTGAGTGTCTTGTTCGAGTATTCACCAAGAATATCCCAGTTCTCCCGATCGCCCTCCACGGCCACGGCCATCTTGCCTTCAATAATAAATTCTCAGAATGAAAGTAGGATCCCAAGATGATCTTAATGATTACTTATTCAAAATGTTCAAGCGCTTATATGGCTGTTCCATTAGATGTCACTCGGGGTCTTCTAAATCAAGAGGACCCGTAAAATGATGAGGATCTGAAGGATTTCTGTCTTCTCAGTACCAGTCATCCTGGCTCACTGCTCCTACTTCAGTTTCCTCACTGTTTACGCTGCAGTGTCTTTAGAGATGCATTTTCACTGTTGTTGCTTCATCTCCTTTGATTTCTGCCAAAAACGGTAAGGTTTAAATGTAAACAATATATTTTATATTTTTATGGGCATCTGGAATAAAGTTATGCATCATTGTCTGAGAGATTTTCTAATTTGATTAGAAAATGTGCTTTCGAAAGGCATTTACAAATAATAAGGAATTAAGGATGGCCTTGCCTGAACTATTTTAAACAAATTTAATATGCATTTAATACCCTTTACCCAAAATTAAAATGCCTGATAATATACATATTATTATATTAGAACAACGCTTCCTCCTCCTCTCATTAATTATCCATTAATTCTCTCTCCTCTTCTCTTACCCTCGCTGTCCATCCTCCTCTCTCTTTCTCTCGGTGTGTTGACGTCCCAGTTACCTTGGTGACTGTGAGTGGCGTCTTCGTTGCCATGGTGACCTTGCATGGCTTCTCTGTTGCCATGGTGACCTTGCATGGCGTCTTCGTTGCCATGGTGACCTTGCATGGCTTCTCTGTTGCCATGGTAACGTTGCTTCACAGAGCAGCAACATTGCAAAATTATTTCTTGTTCTTGTTATTACCACTTTTACTACTACTACTACTACCGCTAATACTACTACTACTACTACTACTAATTTTACTACTAGTACTACTTGTTACGAAAAACGCGATTCTAAAAGCTTAGAAATCTCCAGTGAATACTAGAAAGGACTGCCCTTCTAGCATCCAGCCTGTTACTGGGTTTTCGTAACAATTAGTCAGTATCCTGGTCCAATTATCCATTAGAATTCAGTATGATTCAATAGAGCTTCAGGATTACAACTGGTAGGCTACTAACTAGAGAAATTAAAATTTAATAAATTTATTAAGAATCGTCTAGAGGTATATCAAATTAAATTAAATTAATCACAGTAATCAAAATAATTATCACTTCTCTCGTATACAATAGTATTGTGCTGAAAGCACATATCACATTTATAATTCTTAAGTACCGTCTGGTACATTAACATTTAATAAGATAATATACAAATATGTACAAGTAAGTTTGTGTATGTGTGTAAGTGCTCTAAGTAGTTCGCTATGCCTCACGACTCGACTAGACTTAAACAAGTGACTGACAAAGTCCACAAATTAACTAACTTCTTGACCAACTGGCAGTCGGAACAGTCTGCTTGAACAATAAAAAGAATACTAAGCCCAATAGCAATATAACAAGCAACTGAGACACAGAATCAGGAACAAGGAGATAATATAACGACACTAAGTAGGGACCATCAGCAAATCCTCCACAAAAGTCACAAAACTCCCATACTACTGAATCTAAGTTCAGCATAAGAAAATCCCGGACTGTGATAATACACAGATACCAGTACAAGTTAAGTCAGAAGCTACAGCTCAGGACCTGAGTTGTTTAGAGTGTCTATGTGACACACAACCTCAGTACAACATCGAAAATCACTAAGTCTGTACAATGTTCTGTGAACAGAGTCTCCAGAACTAACAATAATGAGACAAGAGACGATCTTCCAACAATGGCCTATAAAGGAGATTTAGGCACTTTGTCTGGAATACGTCCAACCACCCAGCGAGTCTAGACCAGACTGAATACTTCAGGCGAGGTGTGAACACCCCCCTCGATCACGTGATAACTCCGTGGACAGCTGCTGCCCAGCAACAGAAGCCGGCAGTCTAAAGAGCAAAGAGCGATAATTACAGTAGTTAGACAATCAAGACTTGAACTGAGCACATAATATGTTACATCCTACCTAACAAAAGGAAACTAAGTCAAATAATAATATAAAGCAATACATTTACAATTTAGCTATTATCGCAAATATAAACAATATAAAATTATATGAAAAGGAAATAATTATATATATACATATTAATCATTGCAACCCATTCAGGGGTTGCAACACTACTTCTACTACTACTACAAATACAACTACCACCATTACTATTAAAGTGACAATGCTATTACTAATACCAATACTTCTACTAATATAACAGCAACATTTCACTAATTCTACTTCTACTACTACTACCAGTAATTTTAAACTTTTACTACTACTACTATTACAACCACAGTACTATTATTACTACTACCAATGCTACTACTACTAATAGTAGTAGTAGTCGTAGTAGCAGTAGTAGTAGCTTGTGTGTGTGTGTGTGTGTGTGTACTCACCTATTTGTACTCACCTATTTATAGTTGCAGGGGTCGATTCATAGCTCCTGACCCTGCCTCTTCACTGGTTGCTACTAGGTCCTCTCTCTCCGTGCTCCATGAGCTTTATCATACCTAGTTTTTAAACTATATATGGTTCCCGCCTCCACTATATACATTTCCAGGCTATTATACTTCCTGAGGTGGCCTAGTGGCTGGTGGTCTGGTGGCTGGTGGCCTGGTGGCCTGGTGGCTGGTGGTTTGGTGGCTGGTGGCTGGTGGTCTGGTGGCCTGGTGGCTGGTGGCCTGGTGGCCTGGTGGCTGGTGGTCTGGTGGCTGGTGGCCGGTGATCTGGTGGCCTGGTGGCCTGGTGGCTGGTGGTCTGGTGGCTGGTGGCTGGTGGCCTGGTGGCTGGTGGCCTGGTGGATGGTGGTCTGGTTGCTGGTGGCTGGTGGCCTGGTGGCTGGTGGCCTGGTGGCTGGTGGCTGGTGGCCTGGTGGCTGGTGGTCTCGTGGCTGGTGGACTGGTGGCAAGTGGTCTGGTGGCTGGTGGCTGGTGGCTGGTGGCCTGGTGGCTGGTGGCTGGTGGCTGGTGGCCTGGTGGCTGGTGGCCTGGTGGCTGGTGGTCTGGTGGCTGGTGGCCTTGTGGCTGGTGGCCTGATGACTGGTGGTCTGGTGGTGTTGCAAACCCTGAACGGGATGCAATGATTAATATGTATATATATAATTATTAACTTTTCATATAATTTTATATTGTTTATATTTGCGATAATAGCTAAATCGTAAATGTATTGCTTTATATTATTATTTGACTTAGTTTCCTTTTGTTAGGTAGGATGTAACATATTATGTGCTCAGTTCAAGTCTTGATTGTCTAACTACTGTAATTATCGCTCTTTGCTCATTAGACTGCCGGCTTCTGTTACTGGGCAGCAGCTGTCCACGGAGTTATCACGTGATCGAGGGGGGGTGTCCACACCTCGCCTGAAGTAATCAGTCTGGTCTAGACTCGCTGGGTGGTTGGACGTATTCCAGACAAAGTGCCTAAATCTCCCTTATAAGCCATTGTTGGAAGATCGTCTCTTGTCTCATTATTGTTAGTTCTGGAGACTCAGTTCACAGAACATTGTATAGACTTAGTGATTTTCGACGTTGTACTGAGGTTGTGTGTCACCTAGACACTCTAAGCAACTCAGGTCCTGAGCTGTAGCTTCTGACCTAACTTGTACTGGTATCTGTGTATTATCACAGTCCGGGATTTTCTTATGCTGAACTTAGATTCAGTAGTATGGGAGTTTTGTGACTTTTGTGGAGGATCTGCAGATGGTCCCTACTTAGTGTCGTTATATTATCTCCTTGTCCCTGATTCTGTGTCTCAGTTGCTTGTTATATTGCTATTGGGCTTAGTATTCTTTTTATTGTTCAAGCAGACTGTTCTGACTGCCAGTTGGTCAAGAAGTTAGTTTATTTGAGGGCTTTGTCAGTCACTTGTTTAAGTCTAGTCGAGTCGTGAGACATAGCGAACTACTTAGAGCACTTACACACGTACACAAACCTACTTGTACATATTTGTATATTATCTTATTAAATGTTAATGTACCAGACGGTACTTAAGAATTATAAATGTGATATGTGCTTTCAGCACAATACTATTGTAAACGAGAGAAGTGATAATTATTTTGATTACTGTGATTAATTTAATTTAATTTGATATACCTCTAGACGATACTTAATAAATTTATTAAATTTTAATTTCTCTAGTTAGTAGCCTACCAGTTGTAATCCTGAAGCACTATTGAATCATACTGAATTCTAATGGATAATTGGACAAGGATACTGACTAATTGTTACGAAAACCCAGTAACAGGCTGGATGCTAGAAGGGCAGTCCTTTCTAGTATTCACTGGAGATCTCTAAACTTTTAGAATCGCGTTTTTTGTAACAAATGGGGGCCTGTCCGGGATGCTCTTGATCCAAGGTGTTGGAGAAATTGCCCAGTTTGACATACTAGTAACTCTATGTTGAAACACTTTGAGTGCTTTCATAATCTGAAGACTTTGAGTTTTGTCTTGTACAACATACCAGGTGGATGTATGTGCCTGACTGAGACTCTTGATCCAAGGAGATGGAAATACTGATTATGACTTCTATCTCTAAGACCACCAACACTAAAATTCCTATTAGGATTATAGTTTCACATAATCACTCTCTCATAGTACATTTATTTTCGTGATGTATGCCGAAGTGAAACAGTTAATTGATACTCTGACTTTGTCTGAGTTAAGTACATTGAAACTTCAGACGTGTTGGCGAGTAGCCAAATATCTCGGTGTGACGTATAACAGGAATTACACCGCAGAAACTGTCAGAGCATTGATTAAAGATATATTGTTTCCTGCTCATACAGAGATGTCTGATTATGATTCAGATTCAGAAAGCCTATTGTCACAATTAGGAAGTATGACTCTATTTGATGAAGTAGAAGAAAGAGCAACTAAGGCAGAAGTGTCTGAGCCTAGTGTAGCTCAGTTCTCACTCACTCCTTCCCTCACTGACACAATAGTACAGAGTATAGCTGGTAGTATGACTCAGCCTAATACTAGTACTGTGTATGCTAAACCTGCATCTACTTATCATAGACCAGATCTAGACTCTCTAGGGATGGTAGGACGAGGGGTCCAACCTAAGGACCGTCCAGACCACGTTAGATTCCTTACTCCTCCATTACCCACTGGTCCTATCTCTCAGGAACAGTTTGAGAGGTTTGAATGCCTCATTATGTTGCAGACTGCACAAATAGAGGCACAGAGGAAATTGAACGAAGAAGATTTCCAGAGAGAAAATGTTCGTCTTGGAAGACAACAGACTGATAGATCACAGGACACATTTAATATACAGAAAGCTGCATCCATGGTTCCTAAGTTTTTTGAAAGTGACTTAGACACCTATTTTGATGTGTTTGAGAACCAGGCACGTGCTATGAACTGGCCACATAAGCACTGGGCTACCTTGTTGCACACAGCTTTGACAGGAAGAGCTCAAACTTGTACTGCTGCTTTACCATTTGTCTAGTACACTAGTTTTGATGCTGTCAAGCAAACTATTCTAGGGACATATAACTTGTTACCTGTAAGTTATCAAAGCGCATTTCGTACATTACAACGACGACAAGATCAAACTTGTGTAGAGTTTGCTCGTGAGAAAAAAGTTGCATTTGAGAGGTGGTGTAGGTCTGCCAAGTGCAACTACAACAGCCTTGTTCAGTTGTTACTTCACGAAGAGTTTAACAACTGTATGTCTGCGGATATACAAGAATATCTGATCAATCATACTACCTCGGATATTCTGGAAACTGCAGCATTAGCAGACAATTACGAGATTTCTCACAAACTTGCACATACTAAAACACAGAGAAACAAGGTAACTAAATATTGTCCTAGAAGTTGGCAACCTAAATTAGCTGCTCATTGCCGGCCTGATGCACCTGCTACTGTAACTTCTCGTACCTTTACCAGGAAAACTCACAATCCTGAATCTGTCTCTGTGGCTAGACAGAAGTCTGATATCGAGAAGAAGAAAGTAAAATGTACCTATTGTAACAGAAAATGACATGCTAGAGAGTATTGCTATAAGTTAGAAAGAGATACGAGAAGCAGTTGTGCGGCTGGCATCCCCACACAAGTCGTATCCTCTTCCGAGCAACAAAGGCACCAAAACCCTAGTAATACCTCTGATCCTACTGTTTTAGATAATATTACTCAGGACAGATGACTAGCGTCAGAAAGTGTATCTGACATAAAGATTCGTCCAGCGATGAGTCCTTACTTTTCGAGAGGTAAAGTAGGATTTGACGAATCTCATCTAACTGAGATAATTACTTTCAGAGACACTGGCAGTTATCTCATGCTATTAAGAGAAGATGTACTGCCCCTAACTGATGATATCTATTGCAAGATAGATGTATTGGTAGAAGCCTATGGAGGGGCTGTTATAAAAGTACCTTTGCACAAAGTTTATATTGAAACAAGTTATTATACTGGTTATATTTCAGTGGGTATATCCAGTGGTGTATTTCCCTTCAGGTCAGTAGACTTGTTGATAGGGAATGATATCCTTTATGTTGGTATATGTAAAGAACCACTTGTGATTGATAATAACACTGATGATAATTATGCCATTGAAGCTTGTAGAGAGAAACCTATTTTATTTCCTCTCAGTGCAATTACTAGAGCTATGTCAATGATTCAACAACCATCCTTGTCTACTGTTGAGTTAGTGGATGACAAAGATTTGGGCTTGAATATGTTGTTTAGTGATGCTCTACGCCCAGGATCATTAACACCAACTCCCCCCTGTCATCAACCTAGTCAGGACACAACTGACGTTAAATTTCTAACTCATGATGATTTAATCAAGGATCAGTTTGTTGATCAGTCACTGGAAAGACTGAGAGATATAGCAGTTACTGAGAGTGAAGCAAAGGATCTCGATAATTGTTACTATTATAGTAACGGTGTACTGATGGAGAAAAATACATGTAAGTTGTCAGCTGATAGTGTTTCCACCACAGTCAAGCATCTCGTAGTGTTACCAGTTACATTTCGTGAACAAGCCATTGATTTTGCTCACAATAGTCCCATAGGAGGACATTTGGGTGTCAAGAAGACACTCGGTAAACTGGCAAAACATTTTACTTGGCCAAAGATGAAGGAAACAGTAGCTGATCATGTGCGACGTTGCCACGTGTGTCAAGTGACAGGCAAGCCAGCACACATTCCTCCTCCTGCACCTCTCATTCCTATCACCGTGGATGGTGAACCATTTCACGTCTTATTATTGATTGTGTTGGTCCTTTGCCTAAAACCAAACTAGGAAACCAATACTTATTTACTATTATGGACGTTGCAACACGCTATCCCGAAGCTATTCCTATGAGAAAAATTAATGCTCGTGCTATTGTGAGAGCGCTGATGAAATTTTTCTCCCAGGTTGGATTGCCACGAGAGATACAATCAGATCAGGGATCTAATTTCACTTCTAAGATCTTTCGTGAAGCATTATCCCACCTAGGAATAAAGTCTGTACTTTCAACCAGTTGTCATCCACAGTCACAAGGTGCTCTAGAGAGATT
This sequence comes from Cherax quadricarinatus, assembly GCF_038502225.1. Classification (NCBI taxonomy): domain Eukaryota; kingdom Metazoa; phylum Arthropoda; class Malacostraca; order Decapoda; family Parastacidae; genus Cherax; species Cherax quadricarinatus. Next base: position 2,298,686 of record NC_091318.1, read on the forward strand.
TCATCAGACATTGAAGTCTATGATGAGAGCTTATTGTGAACATTTTTCTAGAGACTGGGATGAGGGTATACCTTTTCTTCTGTTCTCTATGAGAGAAAGTGAGCAAGAAAGTCTCGGGTTTAGTCCATTTGAATTAATATTCGGACACCAAGTGCGTGGTCCTCTCGCAGTGTTATTAAAAGACGTGTGGACAGGAAAATCAAATCCATCATTGAGCACTTCACCTTCATTAATGCAGCAACATTTGATAGCCGCTAGAGAGCTAGCTTCGAAAAACCTAGTTTCAGCCCAAGCTAGAATGAAGCAACATTATGCTGAACTTAGATTCAGTAGTATGGGAGTTTTGTGACTTTTGTGGAGGATCTGCAGATTCTAAAAGCTTAGAGATCTCCAGTGAATACTAGAAAGGACTGCCTTTCTAGCATCCAGCCTGTTATTGGGTTTTCGTAACAAGTAGTCAGTATCCTTGTCCAATTATCCATTAGAATTCAGTACAATTCAATAGTGCTTCAGGATTACAACTGGTAGGCTACTAACTAGAGAAATTAAAATTTAATAAATTTATTAAGTCTAGAGGTTTATTATCAAATTAAATTAAATTAAATTAATCACAGTAATCAAAATAATATCAATCTCTCTCGTATACAATATTATTGTGCTGAAAACACATATCACATTTATAATTCTTAAGTACCGTCTGGTACATTAACATTTAATAAGATAATATACAAATATGTACAAGTAATTTTGTGTGTATGTGTGTAAGTGCTCTAAGTAGTTCGCTATGTCTCACGACTCGACTAGACTTAAACAAGTGACTGACAAAGTCCTCAAATAAACTAACTTCTTGACCAACTGGCAACTAGAACAGTCTGCTTGAATAATAAAAAGAATGCTAAGCCCAATAGCAATACAACAAGCAACTGCGACACAATCAGGACAAGGAGACAATATAACGACACTAAGTAGGGACCATCAGCAGATCCTCCACAAAAGTCACAAAACTCCCATACTACTGAATCTAATTTCAGCATAGGAAAATCCCTGACTGTGATAATACACAGATACTAGTATAAATTAAGTCAGAAGCTATAGCTCAGGACCTGAGTTACTCAGAGTGTCTAAGTGACACACAACCTCAGTACAACGTCGAAAATCACAAAGTCTAAACAATGTTCTGTGAACAGAGTTCTACAGAACTAACAAGAAAAATGAGACAGACAATCTGTCCGACCACCAAGAGAGTCTAGACCAGACTGAATACTTCAGGCGAGGTGAGGACACCCCCCCCTCGATCACATGATAGCTCCGTGGACAGTACTGCCCAGCAACAGAAGCCGGCAGAATAACGAGCAAAGAGCGATAATTACAGTAGTTAGACAATCAAGACTTGAACTGAGCACATAGTATGTTACATCCTACCTAACAAAGGAAGCTACGTCAAATAACAATATAAAGCAATACATTTATGATTTAGCTATTATCGCAAATATAAGCAATATAAAATTAAATGAAAAGGTAATAATTATATATATACATAATCATTGCAACCCATTCAGGGGTTGCAACACCCCCCAACACGACAGACGGTCGCACTAGGAGTTGCATTAATGTCTTTCTCATTATTACTGATTACTCATATCAATACAATTTAATATAAACATTAATCAGAGTCTCTCTTGTCCCAAGCACCTCTACAATTTCACAGTGTCTGTCACTGGGATATGCCCCTAGTACTAGGGCAGTACACAGTATCGTATCTGTGCATACTCGTGGTTATGTACATCAGTGTAGAGACAGGATAGTGTATACAAGTAGGGCACGATGAGGCTCGATCATAGTAGAGGAGACTGCATTCCACTCTTAAGTAGTGGTTGTGGAATGCTATGCAGTATGGACATCTGAGTATGAAACAGCTTAAGGTGTGTAGTGAGGGGGAGGGGTCTGCAGCAGGACAGTGTTCCGCCAAGCAGTAACATCGCCCACACGACACTACCCACTCAACACTCAGCTTATATCTCCTTACACACAACAATACTGTGAATACATAAATATAATAATTAGACATGAGTATATATAGTTAATATGGGCTGGAGGGATTAAGTTACTTTACTGAATTTGACATAGCAAGTAACAAAAGGTATTTGGGCATAAAATTACGTAAATTTTAAATGGGGAAGTGCCCAAATACTCGTCAAAATGTTCAAAGGACACCACAAGAGCTAGAGCATAATTTTTCTGGTGTCGTTTGAGCTTAGATGAATAGTAACATATAGGATGGAGAATATCAGTGGATGTTGACTATTGGAGCAGCACAGCACCCCCTGCGTAACTACTCTCATCTATATGTAAAAAGATGGAAAGATTGAAATTAGGACTCAACACTGGAGCCGAGGAAAGCAGATGCTTCAACCTTTTGAACGAGTCTGAACAATGTCTAGTCCAGATGAACTGAACTTTGCTACTAATGAACACAGTGAGAGGTGTAGGTGGAGGTGTGTATGCTGGCTTGCCTGTCACTTGACACACGTGGCAACGTCACACATGATCAGCTACTGTTTCCTTCATCTTTGGCCAAATAAAATATTTTGCCAGTTTACCGAGTGTCTTCTTGACACCCAAATGTCCTCCTATGGGACTATTGTGAGCAAAATCAATGGCTTGTTCACGAAATGTATCTGGTAACACAACGAGATGCTTGACTGTGGTGGAAACACTATCAGCTGACAACTTACATGTATTTTTCTCCATCAATACACCGTTACTATAATAGTAACAATTATCGAGATCCTTTGCTTCACTCTCAGTAACTGCTATATCTCTCAGTGTTTCCAGTGACTGATCAATAAACTGATCCTTGATTAAATCATCATGAGTAAGAAATTTAACGTCAGTTGTGTCTTGACTAGGTAGAAGACACGGGGGAGTTGGTGTTAATGATCCTGGGCGCAGAGCGTCACTAAACAACATATTCAACCCCAAATCTTTGTCATCCACTAACTCAACAGGAGACAAGGATGGTTGTTGTATCTTTGACATAGCTCTAGTAATTGCGCTGAGAGGAAATAAAATAGGTTTCTCTCTACAAGCTTCAATGGCATAAATATCATCAGTGTTATTATCAATCACAAGTGGTTCTTTACATATACCAGCATGAAGGATATCGTTCCCTATCAACAAGTCCACTGACCTGATGGGAAATACACCACTGGATATACCCACTGAAATATAACCAGTATAATAGCTTGTTTGAATATAAACTTGGTGCAGAGGCACTTTTATAACAGCGCCTCCATAGGCATCTAACAATACATCTATCTTGCAATAGGTATCGTCAGTTATGGGCAGTACATAATCTCTTAATAATGTGAGATAACTTCCAGTGTCTCTGAAAGTAATTATCTCAGATGTGATTCGTCAAATCCTACTTTACCTCTCGAAAAGTAAGGACTCATCGCTGAACGAATCTTTTCGTCGGATACACTTTCTGACGCTAGTCATCTATCCTGAGTAACATTATCTAAATCAGTAAGATCAGAGATATTACTAGGATTTTGGTGCCTTTGTTGCTCGGAAGAAGATACGACTTGAGTGGGGGCGCCAGCCGCACGACTGTCTCTCGCATCTCTTTCCAACTTATAGCAATACTCTCTTGTATGTCCTTTTCTGTTACAATAGGTACATTTAACTTTCTTCTTCTCGATACCAGATTTCTGTCTAGCCACAGAGACAGATTCAGGATTGTGAGTTTTCCTGGTAAAGGTACGAGAAGTTACAGTAGCAGGTACATCAGGCCGGCAATGAGCAGCTGATTTAGGTTGCCAACTTCTAGGACAATCTTTAGTTACCTTGTTTCTTTGTGTTTTAGTACGTACAAGTTTGTGAGAAATCTCGTAATTGTCTGCTAATGCTGCAGTTTCCAGCATATCCGAGGTAGTATGATCGATCAGATATTCTTGTATGTCAGCAGACATACAATTGTTAAACTCTTCGTGTAGTAACAACTGAACAAGGCTGTTGTAGTTGTTACATTTAGCAGCTCTAGACCATCTCTCAAATGCAACTTTTTTCTCATGAGCAAACTCTACACAAGTTTGATCTTGTCGTCGTTGCAACTTACGAAATACGCGTTGATAACCTACAGGTAACAAGTTATATGTCTCTAGAATAGTTTGTTTGACAGCGTCATAACTAATGTACTTGGCAAATGGTAAAGCAGCAGTACAAGTTTCAGCTCTTCCTGTCAAAGCTGTGTGCAACAAGGTAGCCCAGTGCTTACGTGGCCAGTTCATAGCACGTGCCTGGTTCTCAAACTTAGGAACCATGGATGCAGCTTTCTGCACATTAAATGTGTCCTGGGATCTATCAGTCTGTTGTCTTCCAAGACGAACATTTTCTCTCTGGAAATCTTCATTCAATTTCCTCTGTGCCTCTATTTGTGCAGTCTGCAACATAATGAGGCGTTCCAACCTCTCAAACTGTTCCTGAGAGATAGGACCAGTAGGTAATGGAGGAGTAGGGAAATTAACATGTCTTTCTGGACTGTCCTTAGGTCAGACTTCTCGTCCTACCATCCCTAGAGAGTCTAGATCTGGTCTAGGATAAATAGATACAGGTGGAGCATAAAAGGTACTAGTTTGAGGCTTAGTCATACTACCAGCTATACTCTGTACTATTGTGTCAGCGAGGGAAGGCATGAGCAAGAACTGAGCTATACTAGGCTCAGACACCTCTTCCTTAGTAGCTCTTTCTTCTACGTCATCAAATAGAGTTATACTTTCTAATTGTGACACTAGGCTTTCTGAATCTGAATCATAATCAGACATCTCTGTATGAGCAGGAAACATATCTTTCATTAATGCTCTGACAGTTTCTGCAGTGTAATTCCTGTTATACATCACACCGAGATATTTGGCTACTCGCCAACACGTCTGAAGTTTTAATGTACTTAACTCAGACAAAGTCAAGAGTATCAATTAACTGTTTCACTATGGCATACATCAGGAAAATAAATGTACTACGAGAGAGTGATTATTGGAAACTATAATCCTAATAGGAATTTTCGTGTTTTTTGTCTTAGAGCTAGAGCTCTTAAATAGTATTTCCATCTCCTTGGATCAAGAGACTTAGTCAAGTACATACATCCACCTGGTATGTTGTACAAGACAAAACTCAAAGTCTTCAGATTAGGAAAGTACTCAAAGTGTTTGATCATATGAGTTACTAGTATGTCAAACTGGACAATTTCTCCAACACCTTGGATCAAGAGCCTCCCGGACAGGCCCCCATTTGTTACAAAAAACGCGATTCTAAAAGCTTATGTACAAGTAAGTTTGTGTGTATGTGTGTAAGTGCTCTAAGTAGTTCACTACGTCTCAAGACTCGACTAGACTTAAACAAGTGACTGACAAAGTCCTCAAATAAACTAACTTCTTGACCAACCGGCAATCAGAGCAGTCTGCTTGAACAATAAAAAGAATGCTAAGCCCAATAGCAATATAACAAGCAGATGCGACACAGAATCAGGAACAAGGAGATAATATAACGACACTAAGTAGGGACCATCTGCAGATCCTCCACAAAAGTCACAAAACTCCCATACTACTGAATCTAAGTTCAGCATAAGAAAATCCCCGACTGTGATTATACACAGATACCAGTACAAGTTAGGTCAGAAGCTACAGCTCAGGACCTGAGTTGTTTAGAGTGTCTATGCGATGCACAACCTCAGTACAACGTCGAAAATAACTAAGCCTATTCAATGTTCTGTGAACAGAGTCTCCAGAACTAACAATAATAGTAAGACAAGAGACGATCTTCCAACAAGAGCCTATAAGGGAGATTTAGGCACTTTGTCTGGAATATGTCCAACCACCCAGCAAGTCTAGACCAGACTGAATACTTCAGACAAGGTGAGGACACCCCCCCCCTCGATCACGTGATAGCTCCGTGGACAGCTGCTGCCCAGCAACAGAAGCAGGCAATCTAACGAGCCACAAGCGATAATTACAGTAGTTAGACAATCAAGACTTGAACTTTGAGCACATAATATATGTGCTACATCCTACCTAACAACATAACTAAGTCAAATAATAATATAAAGCAATACACTTACGATTTAGCTATTATCGCAAATATAAACAATATAAAATTTTATGAAAAGGTAATAATTATATATATACATATTAATCATTGCAACCCATTCAGGGGTTGCAACACCTGGTGGCTGGTGGCCGGGTGGCTGGTGGTCTGGTGTCTGGTGGTTCGTGGCCTGGTGGCTGGTGGCCTGGTGGCTGGTGGCCTGGTGGCTGGTGGCTGGTGGCCTGGTGGCTGGTGGCTGGTGGCCTGGTGGCTGGTGGTCTGGTGGCTGGTGGCTGGTGGCCTGGTGGCTGGTGGTCTGGTGGCTGGTGGTCTGGTGGCTGGTGGTTCATGGCCTGGTGGCTGGTGGCTGGTGGCCTGGTGGCTGCTGGCCTGGTGGCTGGTGGCCTGGTGGCTGGTGGCTGGTGGCCTGGTGGCTGGTGGCCTGGTGGCTGGTGGCTGGTGGGCTGGTGGCTGGTGGTTCGTGGCCTGGTGGCTGGTGGCCTGGTGGCTGGTGGCTGGTGGCCTGGTGGCTGGTGGCTGGTGGCCTGGTGGCTGGTGGTCTGGTGGCTGGTGGCTGGTGGCCTGGTGGCTGGTGGTCTGGTGGCTGGTGGTCTGGTGGCTGGTGGTTCATGGCCTGGTGGCTGGTGGCTGGTGGCCTGGTGGCTGCTGGCCTGGTGGCTGGTGGCTGGTGGCCTGGTGACTGGTGGTCTGGTGGCTGGTGGCTGGTGGCCTGGTGGCTGGTGGCCTGGTGGCTGGTGGCTGGTGGCCTGGTGGCTGGTGGCCTGGTGGCTGGTGGCCTGGTGGCTAGTGGTTATCCTGTTCACCTAGCAGCAAATAGGTACTGGGTATTAGTCGACTGTTGTGGGTCGCATCCTGGGGGCCAAGACTAAGGACCCCAATGGAAATAAGTAAGTCAATCCTCGATGACGCACTGACTTTCTTGGGTTATCCTTGGTGGCTAACCCTCCGGGCTTAAAAATCGGAGCGAAATATTATCTTATACACTTCCTGACAACTCCATGACTGAAGAAATACTCCCTAACATCCCTGTCACTCATAGGAGTCTTCAACTTCCAACCGTGACCCCTTGTTTCTGTGTTCCTTCTGTGGAACATCCTGTCTTTGTCCACCTTGTCATTTCCTCGCAGTATTTTATATGTTGTTACCATGTCTCCCCTGAACCTCTTCTGCTCCGGTGTCGTCAGGCCGATTTCTTTTAACCTTTCATCATAGGCCAATCCCCTTAGCTCTGGTGCTGCATACTCCAACATGGGCATGACGTATATGGTGTACAGAGTCTTGAACGATTCTTTAGTGAGGTATCGGAACGTTTTCCTTAGGTTTCCAGACGACCGTATGCTGCAGCAGTTATCTGATTAATGTGCGCCTCAGGAGATGTGCTCGGTATTATACTCACCCCAAGAACTTTTTCCTTGAGTGAGGTTTGCAGCCTTTGGCCACCTAGACTACACTCTGTCTGTGGCCTTCTTTGCCCTCCCCCGATCTTCATGGCTTTGCATTTGGAGGGGTTAAATTTTAGGAGCTACTTGCTGGACCAGGCTTGCAGCCTGTCCAGGTCTCTTTGTAGTCCTGCCTGATCCTCGACCAATGTAATTTTTCTCATTAACTTCACATCATCTGCAAAACAGGGACACCTCTGAATCTATTCCTTCTGTTATATCATTCACATATACCAAAAGCAGCACAGGCCCTAGGACTGACCCTGTGGAACACCACTCGTCACAGGTGCCCACTCTGACACTCGTCATGTACCATGACTCGTTGCCTCCCTGTCAGATATTCTCTGATCCATTGCAGTGTCTTTCCTGTTATGTGTGCCTGTTATGTGTGCATTAACCTCTTGTGAGGAACTGTGTCGAAGGCTATTACAACCCTGGATTCCAAATGGCCTGTTATCCTTGGTGTAAAGGGAGCAAAATAAACACAGCAGAAAAGTTTTGACTTATATTATCCTTCACCAGTTCAGAACAGAAGTACGTACACTATATACACTATGTACAGCAATAGGTATTAGTGCACTCCACGGTAAGCAAGGCAGAATAGAAGCCACAAGAGAGCAGACCGTGCTTCAACCAGCTCTAGAATGGGAATGACAAGGGCAGACATAACCTCTGTGATTGCCAAAACCATCTTCTTATTGGCTGGAACCTGGTTACTGGTTGAACGACGGGGCCCCATCGTCAATACTCAGTCACCTGGTTCGCTGGTTGGGGGAAGATAGCTGTGAATGAGGGTGTGTACATGCGCCGAATAAAGGTTATGTACTCTTTGCATGCCACAAAGGCCTTCTTGCAGTCCAAGAAATACAGTCTATCCACCCCTCTCTCTCTCGTGTTTTACTTCTGTTACCTTGTCATAAAGCTCAAGTAGGTTTGTGACAGGATTTTCCTTCCCTGAAACTGTGCTGTATGTCGTTTGTAAGCTTGTGTCTTTCTCCATGCTCCACTACTCTCTTGATGATCTTCTCCATGACTTTGTATACTTTACACGTCAGTGACACAGGTCTCTAGTTTAATGCATCTTTTCTGTCTCCTTTCTTATAAACTGGGACTACATTTGCCATCTTCCATACCTCATGAAGTTGCCCACTTTCGATGACTGTATTGAAGATTTTTGTTAGTGGCACACAGAGCATCTCCGCTCCCTCTCTAAATACCTACAGAGAGATGTTGTCTGGTCCCACCACCTTTGAGGTATCAAGTTCATATAGCAGCTTCTTCACCTCCTCCTCAGTTGAGTGTATTTCATCCTGCACGTGTTGGTGTACCTCCCTATTCTGAATTCCTGGAGTCCTTCCTATCTCCACTGTAAATACTTCTTTAAATCTCATGTTGTGCTCCTCGCATACCTCTTGGACGTTTCTTGTGAACTCCCCACCTTCCTTCCTCAGCCTGATTACCTGGTCCTTGACTGTTGTTTTCCTCCTGATGTGGCTATACAACAGGTTCGGATCAGACTTGACTTTTGATGCTATGTCATTTTCGTATTGTCACTGAGCCTCCCTTCTTATCTGTGCATTTTCGTTTCCGGCTCTTCGGCTAATCTCTTTATTTTCCCGGGTCCTTTGTCTTCTGTACTTTTTCCATTCTTAGTGCATTTAGTTTTTGCCTCCCTACATCTTTGGGTGAACCAAGGACTGGTTCTGGTCTTCCCATTGCTTCTGTTTCCCTTGGGAACAAACCTCTCCTCTGCCTCCTTGCATTTTGTTGTCACATAGTCCATCATTTCTTTTACTGGTTTTCCTGCCAATTCTCTCTTCCACTGAATGTCTTGTAGAAAGTTCCTCATGCCTGTGTAGTCCCACTCTTTTGGAGTTTCGTTTATCCCTTCCTACCCTCTCCACTTGTAGCTCAACTATGAAATCAAAGCACAGAACCACATGATCACTAGCTCCAAGGGGTCTTTCGTATGTGATATCCTAAATGCCCGAACTACTCAAGGTGAATACTAGGTCCAGTCTTGCTGGATCATCCTCACTTCTCTCTCTGGTAGTGTCTCTAGCATGTTGATGCATGAGGTTTTCCAGTACCGCATCCATCATTCGGTACCCCCCATGGGTCTCCAGATTTTCCCAGTCAATCTCCTTGTGAGTGAAATCACCCATATAACTGGTGACTTTGCTCTCCCCATGTGTGTGTGTGTGTGTGTGTGTGTGTGTGTGTGTGTGTGTGTGTGTGTGTGTGTGTGTGTGTGTGTGTACCTCTACCGAGACAGAGCAAGGAGAAAATGGGAGCAACTGCAAGTACAAAGACACTAGAGGCAGAGACACAGATCAGGCATCAATAAGCAGTAAAGTTCAGCCTCAGTTGGACCACCAAACACAGAATCCAGAACTGAAATCTTTCAGCCTCTAGCATCCCATCCCAACCAAACACAATAACTCCACACAGACAAAGCTTCCCCTTCCCCCCAGCACAAATTTCACCCTCAGCAGCGTCTCATAAAATCCGCCTTGCCTTCAGGACCCCCAACCCGTATCAGTCCCTCCCATTCCACAGAATACAATATTGAAAAAGAAACTGAAGGTATGGTACACCACTACAAATGTAATAAATGAATAACAAATAAATATGAGTGAGGAGTGACATGAACAATGAAGGAGGCATTCCAGATATCATAGCACTCATGAAGACAATGGTCATGGAAATGGTGACAAGAGCAATCTTCCCAATTTGCTATCAGATCCTGAGGAAATTCAAAGGAAACAGAGGGGAAGGAGGTGCTGCACTGCTCATCAAAGTCCAGTGGACTTTTGAGGAGAAGGAAGGAATGGACAGAGGAGAAGCAGATTATTGCATAGAACGAGCACTTCAGACCGGGGGTCCCAAATGGTGAGAGCAGTAATGTACAACTGAATAGCAAGAGACCAAAACAAGAGTATGGTGTGAGCAACAGAGCAATAATGAATACACTAGCTGAAGTGGTGGATACACTGGCTAAGGGGGCCAGAATAGGCCGGAATAGGAGAAGAAATTTTTTCTGGGTAGAGGCATGGCTGACAAATATGCAGCAGAGAGTTTACATAAATGGGGAGAAATCAGAATGGGGGCACGTCACAAGCGGTGTTGTTCACAATTTGCATAAACGACATAGATGAGGAAATAAATAGCGACATAAGCAAATTTGCTGATGACACCAAAATAGGCCGTCCAAATCATTCTAATGAGGACACTAGAGCACTCCAGTATGATTTGAATAGACTGACGCAATGGTCGAAGAAGTGGCAGATGCAGTTTAATATAGATAAATGCAAAGTTCTGAATGTTGGGCAATTAAATAACCATGCCACATATAAACTAAATAATGTAGATCTTAATACTACTGATTGCGAAAAGTATTTAGGAGTTCTGGTTAGCAGTAATCTAAAACCAAGACAACAGTGCATTAGTATTCGCAATAAAGCTAACAGAATTCTTAGCTTCATATCTAGAAGTATAAATAATAGAAGTCTTCAGGTTGTTCTTCAACTTTATATATATGTTCTTATTGGGTTAGGCAAATGTTCTTATTGGGTTGGGCAAATGTTTTCTTAGTGGGATAAATTGTAAAGGAACTGCCTAGTATGGGCCAACAGGCCTGCTGCAGTGTTCCTCCTTTCTTATGAATTCTTATGAATATCCTTGGTTAGGCCTCATCTAGATTATGCTGCACAGTTCTGTAAGAATGGATATAAATGCTCTGGAAAACGTACAGAGGAGGATGACAAAGTTGATCCCATGTATCAGAAATCTTCCCTATGAGGATAGACTGAGGGCCCTGAATCTGCACTCTCTCGAAAAACGTAGAATTAGGGGGGATATGATCGAGGTGTATAAATGGAAAACAGGAATAAATAAAGGGGATGTAAATAGCGTGCTGAAAATTTCCAGCCAAGGCAGGACTCGCAGCAATGGTTTCAAGTTGGAAAAATGAAGATTCAGGAAGGATATAGGAAAGTATTGGTTTGGTAATAGAGTTGTGGATGAGTGGAACAAACTCCCGAGTACAGTTATTGAGGCTAAAACGTTGTGTAGTTTTAAAAATAGGTTAGATAAATACATGAGTGGGTGTGGGTGGGTGTGAGTTGGACCTGACTAACTTGTGCTGCTGGGTCTGGTGCGGTGCTCCTTCCCTGAGTGGAGGTGGCCAGACTGGGTGGGTCATTGGGCTAATCCAGGGGGGTGGACATGGACCTGCTCTGCATGGGTCAGTAGGCCTCTGCAGTGTTCCTTCTTTCTTATGTTCTTATGTTTTCTCTCTCTGTCTGTCTGTATGTCTCTCTCTCTCTCTCTCTCTCTCTCTCTCTCTCTCTCTCTCTCTCTCTCTCTCTCTCTCTTTTTTGTTTTACACAAGGATTGACAAGGTTAGGTTAAGGATCCCTAGCTTCATTGACAAGCTATTTACAGGTTAAGGATTCCTAACTTTATTGACAAGCTAAGAGCTGTTACCTACATCAGCTCATTTGAAAGCATTTTTATTGTTATGAAACATACAAGTAGGGAACAGGACGAAGTTGGAGCCATCTGTGGGCCAGCATTTTCATTTGATCAACCGACTTTATCTCGTTTACAACATAATGTTGTACGAATGTGTTCCAGACACGAGTCATCCTGGGGATAAATGATCTCGGATGAAGTGATGTTCTTTAGAAGGGTCCAACCAGAGTGAAGTTGCTGCTTTCTACCCATCTTGTGGTATAGAAGCTTGCTTCTCGCTGTCCTCGAAATGGATTCAAGTGTGGTGCTTTGACAATATTGGCCTTGTACATAACAATAAGACCACCCACATCCCTCCTGTGTTGAAGGCTCTGCTGAAATGAAAAATCTATCCAGGATGGGTCCAGGCGAGAGATGAGACGTCTTGCTCTGTTCTCTACTCTGTCAAGCAGTCGCAAATGAGAGGGGGGCAGGCAAATTAAGAAAGTGGAGCATACTCAAGGTGTGAGCGTACTTAGCCTTGTACAGAATCTTTCAACCAGTACTGTCAAGCAGGTGTGAAATACAGCAAAGTGCTGTAAGCTTCCTGGCTGCCTTGTTTGCAAGATTTACAACATGGTTCTTCATGGTCAGTTTGGAGTCAAATTTCACCCCAAGGATATCAACTTCTTCTCCAGGTACCAACACCCTCCCATTCATCCTTACTACTGCACCGGCATTACCATCATGGTGCCTAGAGACTGTCATCATTTGCGTTTTCTCAGGTGCAAATGTTACTGGCCATCTGTTTCCCCAAGCTGATATAGCTCTTAGCTGGTGATTGATGTAGCTTAGAGCAGCTGGCATTTCTTCTCTTGGATAAGTGAATGTCAGTGTACAGTCGTCTACATATGCATGAGATTCTGGGATGAGATGAAGAAGGTCATTGAATTAGACATTCCATAATAACGTTCCCAGCACGCTTCCTTGTGGATCACTTGCCCCAGTTGGATATCTTGCTGATTCTGTTCCATTGAGAACTACACTTAGAGATCTACCATGAAGGTAATCACTGAGGAGACATCACATAGAGCCTGCAATTCCCAGAACTTGCAGTTTTGCTAAGAGGCCCTGGTGCCACACCAGGTCGAAAGCACCAACAATGTCCTCTCCCTCTATCTCTCCTTTTTCTTCTCTCTCTCTTTCTCTCTCTCTCTCTTTCTCTCTCTCTCTCTCTCTCTCTCTCTCTCTCTCTCTCTCTCTCTCTCTCTCTCTCTCTCTCTCTCTCTCTCTCTCTCTCTCTCTCTCTCTCTCTCTCTCACGAAAGCAGCTACATCATTAACAACAAAAAATGGGACCCCAAAGGGGAAGTCGAAGACTCAGGGGAACAGAGGATGGATGAAAAGGATGAAACAAGAGTGGGAAAGCAAGCTAGGCGAGTTCACCACGAGAATGGAGAGGATGATGGAAGCATAAAAGAAGAGGAAGGAGATGGGAGCTGAAGCTGCAGAAGCCAGGATGCCGGAACTAGAAGCTGAAGTAAAAATGCTGAAGCAATATACAAGGCCAATGATCAGAAGATACTTAGCATTTGGAGCAGGTAAACCAATATTAAACGAGGGGTCCAAAGGAAATTAAAGAGATAAGACTTACGTTGATGCCATAACAGGCCACCAGGAAATGTCGAGGAATGAAAGGGGTATGCTGTTGGCCACAGGGACAGCAGAAGTTGAGAGGAGGGTAGGTAAGGTAAGTGACATGTCCCCTGCAGAGGCACGAACAGGCCACTGGGAGATACAGGAAATAATAAGGAAGGCAATAGTTACGTAAAATAGGGCCCAGAGATTCCGAAAGAAAAGAAATGGGAGGAGAGGGAGAGGACAATCTTCATACAAGGGCTTCAGGAGAGTGAAGGGAAGACATATGATGAAAGACGGTAGAGAGAGAGAAAAAAAAGGAGATTGAAAATATCAAACAAACAGGAGAGGAGGACCTGACTGAGCTGATAAATTTTCAGGGAATATGGGGATACTCAAGGGGGAGAAATTGGCCAGTCAAAGTGATTTTCAAAAGAGAAACAGTGTGGAACAGAATCCTGCAGCAGAAACCTAGGCTAATGGAATCAACAGCATATCGGAGGATGTTCCTAGATCCGACAGAACGAGAACAGAACGACAGAAGCTGAGGGAGAGAATGCAAAGACGAAAGGAGCAAGAAGGAGAAAGAAGGCTAGAATTAGTAGGGGACAACCAGAGTCGAGTGGAGCAGCAAGCGCAAACAACAACACAACCCTCACAGAACCCCACAACCAAACATATTCTCCCAAAACAAACCACACCCCACTTTCACAGCCCCAACCCACTTTATGCAGCAGAACCACACTGCACCCTGCCAGGTCTCCCACTACCCCAACCCCATAAACTCCCCAGAATGCAGTGCTGGTGAGGAAACTAAAAGTTTTGTACACCAATGCTGATGGAATATCGAATAAGTGGGAAGGGTAGCACGAAAAAATCACTGAGGCATCACCAGACATCAGGGCTCTCACAGAAACCAAGCTCATAGGAATGATAACAGGTGCTATCTTTCCAACTAGACATCAGATCCTGAGAGAAGACAGAGGAAATAGAGGCGGTGGAGGAGTTGCAATGCTCATCAAAAACCAGTGGAATTTGGAGGAGATGGCAAGGGGAGACAGAGGAGAAGCAAAGTGGTGATTGCCAAGGTAGTGATTACAGTGATGTATAAACCGCCACAGAATACCAGGGCGGCCAAGACAAGAATATGATGAGAGTAACAGACACATGGTCGATACACTGGCTGAAGTGGCAAGAAGGGCCCATATGAGCAGGGCAAAGCTGGTTGTGGGTGACTTCAAACACAAGGAAATTGACTGGGAAAACCTGGAGCCACACGAGGGCCCAGAAACTTGGAGAGCTAAGATGATGGAGATGGTATCGGATCAACATGTAAGGGACACTACCAGAGAGAGAGAGAAGAGGACAATCCAGCAAAACTAGACCTTGTATTCACCTTGAGTAGTTCAGATATTAAGGACATCACGTATGAAAGGCACCTCAGAGCTAGTGATCACAAGGTCCTGAGCTTCGAATATATAGCAGAGTTACAGGTGGAGAGGGAGGCAGGAAGGGCAGGACGAATGAAGACAAACTACAAAAGAGATGACTACATAGGCATGAGGAACTTCCTACACGAGGTTCAGTGGGAAAGAGAACTAGAAGGAAAATCTGTAAATGACGAGCCCTTGATTCACCCAAAGGTGATGAAAGGCCAAAACAAAGTGCACTAAGGAATGGAAGAAATATAGAAGGCAAAGGATCCAGGAAAACAAGAAGATTGATCGAAGAGCCAGAAATGAATATGCAAAGATAAGGAGGGAGGTCCAGCGACAATACGAAAATGACGTAACAGCGGAAACCAAGTCTGACCTGAAGCTGTTGTAAATTCACGTCTGGTTAAAACAACAGTCAAAGACCAGGTAATCAGTCAGGGTTAAGAAGGAAGGAGGGGAGATCATAAGAAACGACAGAGACATATGTGAAGAGCTGAACAAGAGCCACATACACCTTCATGACTTATCTAGAAAACGGACACAGAAAATGCCCATTATCAAATATTTGATTGTTTGCTCTTACCAATCTTTTTGACCTGTAAATGGTTGAGATTAATCGTCAATTGAAAGAGAAAATAACATTTTCTTAATTACTTTCCTTTGCTTATTTTAATAGAGGTAAGTGAAAAAGGTCGGTTGCTAATTTCCATTTTTTAGCTTAGATTAATTTTCTGACTGACCTGAGATGCAATTTGGATGGTATCGTTGTAGTGCGTTCTTGTGTATGGCTGAGCTGAATGTTTGACTGGCCAGTACTTTATGGCTGGGGTTGTGTATTATTGATACATCTCGTGCCTTTATATATTTTGGGGACTTTTATCTAAGAACGTAGCTGACACGACTCGAAAATGTGAAAAAATTTGCTGAAACAGGTTCATGGGTATTTAAGAGCTTGCCTGGTCGATGTTTCGCCAATAAAAGACATAATATACTTGATAACTCATCCATATCTTACTGAATTAAGTAATTACTGATTTACAACTTTCATATCTTTAAGGCAAAATAAAAATTTGTCTTTTTAGTTTGTTAAATGGAAAGGTTGCGGCAGCGTCGTTTTGGCTATAAGATCAGAGTCACAATTACACGTGCAGACACCGCGACGCTACACAGAGGATCAACACTGGACACCGCGACGCTACACAGAGGATCAACACTGGACACCGCGACGCTACACAGAGGATCAACACTGGACACCGCGACGCTACACAGAGGATCAACACTGGACACCGCGACGCTACACAGAGGATCAACACTGGACATTTCAGGTGTCTTGTTTGCGCGTCCCGTTGCCATAGTAACCCACCTGACGCCATCAAATGAAACTCGGACTCTGTTCGTTGTTTCATCGTATTGTTTCGTCGTGCCGAATAGGTAAAACTTACGAGTTTGGCTTAGATAGCAACATTTTTCTTGTCGAATAAGGCAAGCAAAAATTTGTGCATGCAAGTATTTCGTAAAAATCGTTCCGAACCTAATGAAAAATATATATTTCATTGTGTTTGTTTATTATTAAATTATTGTAACTTTATCTAATATATATTTAGTTGGATTGGGCTAAATTAAATTACGCTTGTTATAATAATGTTAGGTAAGTTTCCTAAGGTTCTTTTGGTAAAAAATTAATCATTTTTACGTAAATATAAATGAAAAAAATATATCATTAGATATATAAGAGAAAATTTTAGAAAGGACTTAATTTTAAATGAGTTCATGTTAATTGACCAATAAAGATATCCAGATGTTGCACTTGTGTCTAAACTTTCACAAAATAAATTCCCCACTCTCCTCGTCAAGGTTGTTAACCTCGCCAAATAATGCGACGACGTAGGCTCCTGCGGCTACCACGCTGTTACGTTCCTGGATATTGTCAGCAGTTGTAACCTATATAACCACGAAGATATTCTTCTATACTACAGTGTGACAATGGGGAAATTTCCTGACGTGACAGCAGTGCTCCGTGTATATGCAATCGTAAGAGAGTTTCATAGCGACATAGATTTATACACTAACCAAAGTGACGCTCTGCTAGAACATAGCACCAAACTCGGCTCACGTCTTGATGTAATTCACGGAAAGAAATACCGGAAAATCGAACGCTTACAAGCACAAGGAATTTATCATAGTGAGATCAAAAAGAAACCAAGAGAATATTCAAGAATTTAACAGACGGCTCACTGAGCTAGAGGACTGAGCTTTTACCAACAGCGAAGAACAAGATGGATGATGGAACAAGAGGAACCGGTTTCTACCATCACTGAAGAATCAGGAGGATTCAACAAGAGGGATCAGGTCCTTCCAACATTGGTAGGAGCTGTTTGATGATCCCCTTGAGTTTTGTATACAGTATTCCTTTTGAGTTCATCATTCTTTCCATACCTAAGTAGTTAAAACTTATCACCAATGAGCGATATGTTGTTGTCCAACGACAGTAGGCCAGCTAGACAAGACAAAACTCTCACTCAAGTCCTGGACACATGAACCTGGGGAAGGCGAGGGGGGGGTGGACCTTAAAGACCAACCACTGGCCTCCACGTGGCAAGGTCTGGTAACTCAGAGATAACTCTGAGGCTGACAGTGGTCGCAACCATTTATTATGCAGATGAATGATTCAGAGAACCGACAAGTTGATAAATGAGAAACATATGCAATACTTGGGTATCTTTAATGAGGAAACGTTTCGCCACACAATGGCTTCATCAGTCCATACAAAGGAGAATAGTGAAGAACACGAGTTTGAGGTAATCAATCACATCGACAAAAGGCTGAGGAACTGATTACCTCAAACTCTTCCTGTTCTTCACTATTCTCCTTTGTATGGACTGATGAAGCCATTTCCTCTTTAAACATACCCAAGTGTTGCACATGTGTCTAGTTTATCACCATTTATTATATTTAAAGCTAAAACTGTACACACACACACACACATACACACACACACACACACACACACACACACACACACACACACACACACACACACACACACACACACACACACACACACACACACACACAAACACACACACACACACACGCAAAGGGACGGGAAATCCTGTGTCACAAACCTACTGGAGTTCTATGACATGGTGACAGCAGTAAGACAAGAGAGAGAGGGGTGGGTGGATTGCATATTCTTGGACTGCAAGAAGGCGTTTGACACAGTTCCACACAAGAGATTAGTGCAAAAACTGGAGGACCAAGCAGGGATAACAGGGAAGGCACTACAATGGATCAGGGAATAGTTGTCAGGAAGACAGCAGCGAGTCATGGTACGTGGCGAGGTGCCAGAGTGGGCACCTGTGACCAGCGGGGTCCCACAGGGGTCAGTCCTAGGACCAGTGCTGTTTCTGGTATTTGTGAACGACATGACGGAAGGAATAGATTCTGAGGTGTCCCTGTTTGCAGATGACGTGAAGATGATGAGAAAAATTCACTCGATCGAAGACCAGGCAAAACTACAAAGGGATCTGGACAGGCTGCAGACCTGGTCCAGCAATTGGCTCCTGGAGTTCAATCCCACCAAGTGCAAAGTCATGAAGATTGGGGAAGGGCAAAGAAGACCGCAGACGGAGTACAGTCTAGGGGGCAAGAGACTACAAACCTCACTCAAGGAAAAAGATCTTGGGGTGAGTATAACACCAGGCACATCTGAAGCGCACATCAACCAAATAACGGCTGCAGCATATGGGCGCCTACCAAACCTCAGAACAGCATTCCGATACCTTAATAAGGAATCGTTCAGGACCCTGTACACCGTGTACGTTAGGCCCATATTGAAGTATGCGGCACCAGTTTGGAACCCACACCTAGCCAAGCACGTAAAGAAACTAGAGAAAGTGCAAAGGTTTGCAACAAGACTAGTCCCAGAGCTAAGAGGTATGTCCTACGAGGAGAGGTTAAGGGAAATCAACCTGACGACACTGGAGGACAGGAGAGATAGGAGGGACATGATAACGACATACAAAGTACTGAGAGGAATTGACAAGGTGGACAAAGACAGGATGTGCCAGAGATTGGCCACAGTAGCAAGGGGACACAGTTGGAAGTTGAAGACACAGATGAATCACAGGGATATTAGGAAGTATTTCTTCATCCACAAAGTAGTCAGTAAGTGGAATAGTTTGGGAAGCGATGTAGTGGAGGCAGGATCCATACGTAGATTTAAGCAGAGGTATGATTAAGCTCACGGTTCAGGGAGAGTGACCTAGTAACGACCAGTGAAGAGGCGGGGCCAGGAGCTGGGACTCGACCCCTGCAACCTCAACTAGGTGAGTACAACTAGGTGAGTACACACACACACACACACACACACACACGACATGAGAGAGAAGGTTTGGGTTGATTGCATTTTCCTGGACTGCAGAAAGGCCTTCGACACGGTTCCTCACAAGCGACTAGTGCAGAAGCTGGAGGATCAGGTGCATATAACACGAAGGGCACTGCAATGGATCAGAGAATACCTGACAAGGAGGCAACAACGAGTCATGGTACGTGATGAGGTATCACAGTGGGCGCCTGTGGCGAGCGGGGTCCCACAGGGGTCAGTCCTAGGACCAGTGCTATTTTTGGTATATGTGAATGACATGACGGAAGGGATAGACTCAGAAGTGTTCCTGTTCGCAGATGATGTGAAGTTAATGAGGAGAATTAAATCAGATGAGGATCAGGCATGACTACAAAGAGACCTGGACAGGCTGGACACGTGGTCTAGCAATTGGCTTCTCGAATTCAATCCCGCCAAATGCAAAGTCATGAAGATTGGGGAAGGGCAAAGAAGACCGCAGACAGAGTATAGGCTAGGTGGCCAAAGACTGCAAACCTCTCTCAAGGAGAAAGATCTTGGGGTGAGCATAACACCGATCTCGTCTCCAGAAGCACACATTAACCAGATAACTGCTGCGGCATATGGGCGCCTGGCAAAACTGAGAATAGCGTTCCGATACCTTAGTAAGGAATAGTTCAAGACACTGTACACTGTACGGGTCAGGCCCATACTGGATTATGCAGCATCAGTTGGAACCCACATCTGGTCAAGCACGTAAAGAAATTAGAGAAAGTGCAAAGGTTTGCAACAAGGTTAGTTCCAGAGCTCAGGGGAATGTCCTACGAAGAAAGGTTGAGGGAAATCGGCCTGACGACGCTGGAGGACAAGAGGGTAAGGGGAAAGATGATAACGACATACAAAATACCTACCACTTCATATATCAAGCTACAATTATTTAAATATTTTACGATTGATATCCACAAATTTTCAAAATTTTAATATACAAAACAACGCCAGATGAGAAACAGATAAATATGTTGAAGGTTAAGAGCCTCGTTACTTACGACAAAACACTTCACTGGTGAACCAGTGGTTCTGAGTGTGTAGTGGTTCATTCACACTGCCTCAACCTTTCATCACAGGTATATATGGAAGGTTATTTCATCGTACCTATTGAGGTATAAATGGAGGTGTATATGGAAGTGTATAAGGAGGTATATATGGAGATTTATGTGGAAGTGTATATGGAAGTGTACAGGGAGATATATAAATGCATTAAAAGCTTCATTAACCAGGAAGACTCACAGTTCCAGCTCAACTATACAGAGGACTTCCTTTTCTTATTAAATAAATTGTTTCTGTTTCCATTGGTCACAAATGCTATTTATTCCTCATTCAGTTTTATTTTATTTTTTTGAAAGAAATATTGTTGAAGTAGGAAAGTAGGAATTAGTTAAAGTAATAAATAATGTTATTGAGGGTGAGGACAATACTGTTGTTGTAGCCCAACTTTCCAGGAGTGACAGTCACTGGAGTCTTCCAGGAGTGACAGTCACTGGAGCCTTCCAGGAGTGACAGTCACTGGAGTCTTCCAGGAGTGACAGTCACTGGAGTCTTCCAGGAGTGACAGTCACTGGAGTCTTCCAGGAGTGACAGTCACTGGAGCCTTCCAGGAGTGACAGTCACTGTAGTCTTCCAGGAGTGACAGTCACTGGAGTCTTCCAGGAGTGACAGTCACTGGAGTCTTCCAGGAGTGACAGTCACTGGAGTCTTCCAGGAGTGACAGTCACTGTAGTCTTCCAGGAGTGACAGTCACTGTAGTCTTCCAGGAGTGACAGTCACTGTAGTCTTCCAGGAGTGACAGTCACTGGAGCCTTCCAGGAGTGACAGTCACTGGAGCCTTCCAGGAGTGACAGTCACTGGAGTCTTCCAGGAGTGACAGTCACTGTAGTCTTCCAGGAGTGACAGTCACTGGAGCCTTCCAGGAGTGACAGTCACTGGAGCCTTCCAGGAGTGACAGTCACTGGAGTCTTCCAGGAGTGACAGTCACTGGAGTCTTCCAGGAGTGACAGTCACTGGAGTCTTCCAGGAGTGACAGTCACTGGAGTCTTCCAGGAGTGACAGTCACTGGAGTCTTCCAGGAGTGACAGTCACTGGAGTCTTCCAGGAGTGACAGTCACTGGAGTCTTCCAGGAGTGACAGTCACTGGAGTCTTCCAGGAGTGACAGTCACTGGAGTCTTCCAGGAGTGACAGTCACTGGAGTCTTCCAGGAGTGACAGTCACTGGAGTCTTCCAGGAGTGACAGTCACTGGAGTCTTCCAGGAGTGACAGTCACTGGAGTCTTCCAGGAGTGACAGTCACTGGAGTCTTCCAGGAGTGACAGTCACTGGAGTCTTCCAGGAGTGACAGTCACTGGAGTCTTCCAGGAGTGACAGTCACTGGAGTCTTCCAGGAGTGACAGTCACTGGAGTCTTCCAGGAGTGACAGTCACTGGAGTCTTCCAGGAGTGACAGTCACTGGAGCCTTCAAGGAGTGACAGTCACTGGAGTCTTCCAGGAGTGACAGTCACTGGAGTCTTCCAGGAGTGACAGTCACTGGAGTCTTCCAGGAGTGACAGTCACTATAGTCTTCCAGGAGTGACAGTCACTGGAGTCTTCCAGGAGTGACAGTCACTGGAGTCTTCCAGGAGTGACAGTCACTGGAGTCTTCCAGGAGTGACAGTCACTGGAGTCTTCCAGGAGTGACAGTCACTGGAGTCTTCCAGGAGTGACAGTCACTATAGTCTTCCAGGAGTGACAGTCACTGGAGTCTTCCAGGAGTGACAGTCACTGGAGTCTTCCAGGAGTGACAGTCACTGGAGTTTTCCAGGAGTGACAGTCACTGGAGTCTTCCAGGAGTGACAGTCACTGGAGTCTTCCAGGAGTGACAGTCACTGGAGTCTTCCAGGAGTGACAGTCACTGGAGTCTTCCAGGAGTGACAGTCACTGGAGTCTTCCAGGAGTGACAGTCACTGGAGTCTTCCAGGAGAGACAGTCACTGGAGTCTTCCAGGAGTGACAGTCACTGGAGTCTTCCAGGAGTGACAGTCACTGGAGTCTTCAAGACGTAACAGTCAATGGAGTCTTCCAGGAGTTGCAGTCACTGCAGTCTTCCAGGAGTGACAGCCACTGTAGTCTTCAAGGAGTGACAGTCACTGTAGTCTTCCATGAGTGACAGTCATTGGAGTCTTCCAGGAGTGACAGTCACTGTAGTCTTCCAGGAGTGACAGTCAATGGAGTCTTCCAGGAGTGACAGTCACTGGAGTCTTCCACGAGTGACAGTCACTTGAGTCTTCCAGGAGTGACAGTCACTGGAGTCTTCCACGAGTGACAGTCACTGGAGACTTCCAGGAGTGACAGTCACTGTAGTCTTCCAGGAGGGACAGTCACTGTAGTCTTCCAGAAGTGACAGTCACTGTAGTCTTCCAGGAGTGACAGTCACTGTATTCTTCCATGAGTGACAGTTACTGGAGTCTTCCAGGAGTGACAGTCACTGGAATCTTCCAGGAGTGACAGTCACTGGAGTCTTCCAGGAGTAACAGTTACTGGAGTCTTCCAGGAGTTACAGTCACTGGAGAATTCCAGGAGTGACAGTCACTGGAATCTTCCAGGAGTGACAGTCACTGGAGTCTTCAATGAGTGACAGTCACTGCAGTCTTCCAGGAGTGACAGTCACTGTAGTCTTCCATGAGTGACAGTCATTGGAGTCTTCCAGGAGTGACAGTCACTATAGTCTTCCAGGAGTATCAGTCAATGGAGTCTTCCAGGAGTGACAGTCACTGGAGTCTTCCACGAGGGACAGTCACTGGAGTCTTCCAGGAGTGACAGTCACTGGAGTCTTCCAGGAGTGACAGTCACTGGAGTCTTCCAGGAGTGACAGTCACTGTAGTCTTCCATGAGTGACAGTCATTGGAGTCTTCCAGGAGTGACAGTCACTGTAGTCTTCCAGGAGTGACAGTCAATGGAGTCTTCCAGGAGTGACAGTCACTGGAGTCTTCCACGAGTGACAGTCACTTGAGTCTTCCAGGAGTGACAGTCACTGGAGTCTTCCACGAGTGACAGTCACTGGAGTCTTCCAGGAGTGACAGTCACTGTAGTCTTCCAGAAGTGACAGTCACTGTAGTCTTCCAGGAGTGACAGTCACTGTATTCTTCCATGAGTGACAGTTACTGGAGTCTTCCAGGAGTGACAGTCACTGGAATCTTCCAGGAGTGACAGTCACTGGAGTCTTCCAGGAGTAACAGTTACTGGAGTCTTACAGGAGTTACAGTCACTGGAGAATTCCAGGAGTGACAGTCACTGGAATCTTCCAGGAGTGACAGTCACTGGAATCTTCAAGGAGTGACAGTCACTGGAGTCTTCAATGAGTGACAGTCACTGCAGTCTTCCAGGAGTGACAGTCACTGTAGTCTTCCATGAGTGACAGTCATTGGAGTCTTTCAGGAGTGACAGTCACTATAGTCTTCCAGGAGTATCAGTCAATGGAGTCTTCCAGGAGTGACAGTCACTGGAGTCTTCCACGAGGGACAGTCACTGGAGTCTTCCAGGAGTGACAGTCACTGGAGTCTTCCAGGAGTGACAGTCACTGTAGTCTTCCATGAATGACAGTCATTGGAGTCTTCCAGGAGTGACAGTCACTGTAGTCTTCCAGGAGTGACAGTCAATGGAGTCTTCCAGGAGTGACAGTCACTGGAGTCTTCCAGGAGTGACAGTGACTTGAGTCTTCCAGGAGTGACAGTCACTGGAGTCTTCCAGGAGTGACAGTCACTGGAGTCTTCCAGGAGTGACAGTCACTGTAGTCTTCCAGGAGGGACAGTCACTGTAGTCTTCCAGAAGTGACAGTCACTGTAGTCTTCCAGGAGTGACAGTCACTGTATTCTTCCATGAGTGACAGTTACTGGAGTCTTCCAGGAGTGACAGTCACTGGAATCTTCCAGGAGTGATAGTCACTGGAGTCTTCCAGGAGTAACAGTTACTGGAGTCTTCCAGGAGTTACAGTCACTGGAGAATTCCAGGAGTGACAGTCACTGGAATCTTCCAGGAGTGTCAGTCACTGGAGTCTTCAAGGAGTGACAGTCACTGGAGTCTTCAATGAGTGACAGTCACTGCAGTCTTCCAGGAGTGACAGTCACTGTAGTCTTCCATGAGTGACAGTCATTGGAGTCTTCCAGGAGTGACAGTCACTGGAGTCTTCCAGGAGTGACAGTCACTGGAGTCTTCCAGGAGTGACAGTCACTGGAGTCTTCCAGGAGTGACAGTCACTGTAGTCTTCCAGGAGGGACAGTCACTGTAGTCTTCCAGAAGTGACAGTCACTGTAGTCTTCCAGGAGTGACAGTCACTGTATTCTTCCATGAGTGACAGTTACTGGAGTCTTCCAGGAGTGACAGTCACTATAGTCTTCCAGGAGTGACAGTCACTGGAGTCTTCCAGGAGTAACAGTTACTGGAGTCTTCCAGGAGTTACAGTCACTGGAGAGTTCCAGGAGTGACAGTCACTGGAATCGTCCAGGAGTGACAGTCACTGGAGTCTTCAAGGAGTGACAGTCACTGGAGTCTTCAATGATTGACAGTCACTGCAGTCTTCCAGAAGTGACTGTAACTGAAGTCTTCCAGGAGTGACAGTCACTGTAGTCTTCCATGAGTGACAGTCACTGTAGTCTTCCAGGAGTGGCAGTCACTGGAGTCTTCCATGAGTGACAGTCACTGTAGTCTTCCAGGAGTGACAGTCACTGCAGTCGTCCAGGAGTGACAGTCACTGGAGTCTTCCAGGAGTGACAGTCGCTTGAGTTTTCCAGGAGTGACAGTCACTGGAGTCTTCCAGGAGTGACAGTCACTGGAGTCTTCCAGAAGTGACAGTCACTGTAGTCCTCCATGAGTGACAGTCACTGGAGTCTTCCAGGAGTGACAGTCGCTTGAGTTTTCCAGGAGTGACAATCCCTGGAATCTTCCATGAGTGACAGTCACTGGAGTCTTCCATGAGTGACAGTCACTGTAGTTTTCCATGAGTGACAGTCACTGGAGTCTTCCATGAGTGACAGTCACTCTAGTCTTCCATGAGTGACAGTCCCTGGAATCTTCCATGAGTGACAGTCACTGTAGTCTTCCATGAGTGACAGTCACTGGAGTCCTCCATGAGTGACAGTCACTGTAGTCTTCCATGAGTGACAGTCACTGATGTCTTCCATGAGTGACAGTCACTGGAGTCCTCCATGAGGGACAGTCACTTTAGTCTTGCATGAGTGACAGTCATTGGAGTCTTCCATGAGTGACAGTCACTGGAATCTTCCGTGAGTGACAGACACTGGAGTCTTCCATGAGTGACAGTCACTCGAGTCTTCCATGAGTGACAGTCACTGTAGTCTTCCATGAGTGACAGTCACTGTAGTCTTCCATGAGTGACAGTCACTCGAGTCTTTCATGAGTGACAGTCACTGGAGTCTTTCATGAGTGACAGTCACTGGAGTCCTCCATGAGTGACAGTCACTGTAGTCTTCCATGAGTGACAGTCACTGTAGTCTTCCATGAGTGACAGTCACTCGAGTCTTTCATGAGTGACAGTCACTGGAGTCTTTCATGAGTGACAGTCACTGGAGTCTTTCATGAGTGACAGTCACTGTAGTCTTCCATGAGTGACAGTCACTCGAGTCTTTCATGAGTGACAGTCACTGGAGTCTTCCATGAGTGACAGTCACTGTAGTCTTCCATGAGTGACAGTCACTCGAGTCTTTCATGAGTGACAGTCACTGGAGTCTTTCATGAGTGACAGTCACTGGAGTCTTTCATGAGTGACAGTCACTGTAGTCTTCCATGAGTGACAGTCACTCGAGTCTTTCATGAGTGACAGTCACTGGAGTCTTTCATGAGTGACAGTCACTGTAGTCTTCCATGAGTGACAGTTACTGGAGTCTTCCATGAGTGACAGTTACTGGAGTCTTCCATGAGTGACAGTTACTGGAGTCTTCCATGAGTGACAGTTACTGGAGTCTTCCATGAGTGACAGACGCTTGAGTGTTCCATGAGTGTAAGACACTGTAGTCTTCCAAGAGTGACAGTCACTGTAGTCTTCCATGAGTGACAGTTACTGGAGTCTTCCATGAGTGACAGTCACTGTAGTCTTCCATGAGTGACAGTTACTGGAGTCTTCCATGAGTGACAGTTACTGGAGTCTTCCATGAGTGACAGTCACTGTAGTCTTCCATGAGTGACAGTTACTGGAGTCTTCCATGAGTGGCAGTCACTGGAGTCTTCCATGAGTAACAGTCACTGTAGTCTTCCATGAGTGACAGTCACTGTAGTCTTCCATGAGTGACAGTTACTGGAGTCTTCCATGAGTGACAGTCGCTTGAGTCTCCCATGAGTGTAAGACACTGTAGTCTTCCATGAGTGACAGTCACTGGAGTCTTCCATGAGTAACAGTCACTGTAGTCTTCCATGAGTGACAGTCACTGTAGTCTTCCATGAGTGACAGTTACTGGAGTCTTCCATGAGTGGCAGTCGCTTGAGTCTCCCATGAGTGTAAGACACTGTAGTCTTCCATGAGTGACAGTCACTGTAGTCTTCCATGAGTGGCAGTCACTGTATAGAAGAGCAATTAATTCGTACATGAGTAAAAGGATATAAAAGCTATTACTTGGGTAACATAAAAATAGGCTGGACAAATACAGTCTGGAAAGAGGCAAGTTTTTTTCAGTGTTCACTCTCTGTAATGTGCTTGTGTAGTATAACAGGAGAGACTATGTGATGGCAGGGTTTACTGTTTTCAGGAGGATTCTTGCTAAGACTTCGGAGATGGTGAAGCTGCCGTTGTTTTGTTTAATTGTATTCGAAACAGCGGTCAGTGCTGATTCAAGGCACTTGCGTGTGCGGAAATTAGTTTCTTTGATCACTAATTGGGCGTCTCTGAATTTCATGAGATGATTGGTGGAATTTCGGTGTTGTACACAGGCGTTGTTTAAGTTGTCGTTCCTACATGCGTAAATGTGCCTTGAATCAGCACTGATCGCTGTTTCGAATACAATTAAACAAAACAACGGCAGCTTCACCATCTCCGAAGTCTTAGCAAGAATCCTCCTGAAGGTAAGACACATATGCAACAGTTAGGTATCTTTATTTCGAAACGTTTCGCCTGCACAGTAGGCTTCTTCAGTCGAGTACAGAAAAGTTGATAGAAGCAGAAGATATTTGAAGACGATGTAATCAGTCCATCACCCTTAAAGTTTTGAGGTGGTCAGTCCCTCAGTCTGGAGAAGAGCATTGTTCCGTTGGACTGATTACATCGTCTTCAAATATCTAACTGTTGCATATGTGTCTTACCTAACAACCTGTCGGTATTTTATACCATTTTAATGTTCAATCTGTCAGACACTGCAACACAAGGGTATCTTGGTACAGACCTGCAATCAACTTCGACAACTTCCACTAGTGAGAGCGGCTGGATTTGAGAGGGACCTGACCTCTCAGCATCTGAGTTCTTACCTCTCCTAGTGGCCTACGTCTCACCTCTTGGCGCTATAAAAAGCTCCATCCTGTCACTTCATCTCCATATTGTTTCATACTATGGAACAATGCTCTTCTCCAGACTGAGGGACTGACCACCTCAAAACTTTAAGGGTGATGGACTGATTACATCGTCTTCAAGTATCTTCTGCTTCTATCAACTTTTCTGTACTTGACTGAAGAAGCCTACTGTGTAGGCGAAACGTTTCATAATAAAGATACCTAACTGTTGCATATGTGTCTTACCTAACAACCTGTCGGTATTTTATACCATTTTAATGTTCATCTTCTGCTTCTATCAACTTTTCTGTACTCGACTGAAGAAGCCTACTGTGTAGGCGAAACGTTTCGAAATAAAGATACCTAACTGTTGCATATGTGTCTTACCTAACAATCTGTCGGTATTTTATACCATTTCAATGTTCAATCCTCCTGAAAACAGTAAACCCTGCCATCACATAGTCTCTCCTGTTATACTACACAAAGCACATTACAGAGAGTGAACACTGAAAAAAAACCTGCCTCTTTCCAGTCTATATTTGTCCAACCTATTTTTATGTTACCCAAGTAATAGCTTTTATATCCTTTTACTCATGTACGAATTATTTGCTCTTCCATATTGTATTATTTTTGTTACTACTACTACTACTACTACTACTACCACTAGTGAACATCGAAATGTTACCTCACTAGTATTGCACCTCACTCAGAGCCTTTATATACCCTCTGTGTCCATGTATTGTTTGTAATGGCTTGATAAAGCTCCTGGAGAGCGAAACGTTGCCACAATAAATGTCACATTAGTTGCACTTGTGTCCTTTTACTTTACATATTGTCGGTAATTCTACCAACTTTATTACAAGAATTTTATAATACTCTACTGAGAGCGAAACCTTGTATGGGCCAGTAGGCCTTCTGCAGTGTTCCTCCATTCTTATGTTCTTATGACTGATAAAGCTCTGTAGAAAGTGAAATATGAATAAAACTCTCCATAGAACGAAACAAGAATTGATAAAGTTCTGTATGGAGTGAAATATGCATAAAGCTCTAATGAGAGCGAAACAATATTTCGTAAAGCTTCGTGGAGAGTGGAATATCACTGAATATCTACAAAGAGAAAAACATGATTTGATAAAGCTCTATACGGAGTGAAAAATGACTGAAGCTCTAGAGTGAGCGAAACATGACTTGACAAAGCTCTGAGCATAAGAACATAAGAATGGAGGAACACTGCAGAAGGCCTACTGGCCCATACAAGGCACGTCCTTATCAAAACGACCTCTACCCAAAGCTACCCAAGAATTAACTCCCGTACCCAATGACACTAATCAAACCCAGCCCCTCCCACTTATATATTTGTCCGATCTCTTCTTAAAGCTACCCAAGGTCCTAGCCTCTATCACCCCACTGGGAAGATTGTTCCACGCATCCACAACTCTGTTAGAAAACCAGTACTTACCTATGTCCTTTCTAAATATAAATTTATCCAACTTAAATCCATTATTTCTGGTTCTTACCTGGTTCGACACCCTCAATACCTTATTAATATCTCCTTTGTTTATGCCCGTCATCCACTTATACACCTCAATGATATCTCCTCTCATTCTACGTCTCTCCAGAGAGTGAAGATTTAAGGCTTGAAGTCTATCTTCATACGGGAGATTCCTTACACAGTAAATTATTTTAGTCATTCTTCTCTGTATGTTCTCCAATGAGTCTATATCCATGGAAATAAATGGTATGAAATACCGACACAATGGCAATATAAACACAAATGCAGTATAATGTGATCCTTTATTGACTACGTTTCGCCCACACAGTGGGCTTTTTCAAGTCACAAACAGAACTACCTGGGGTGGAAGGAACGCGAGTATTTATAGTCCGGCTGAGGTCAGGTGAAGAAAGCTGCATCTGATGATGTTCCGAGTTGGGTTGTAGAGTCTAAAAACTTGGGTAGCTTGGAAAGGAGACTGGACAAGTTTGTGAGCAGACCTTCTACAGTGTTCTTATGTGGGATAGCGATGAAGAAGTTTCTTGGCAAGTGGTTCAGCTATGTTATAGAAGCCCAAAGGAGACCAAAACTGAGCAGCATAATCTAAATGAGGCCTCACTAGTGATGTATAGAGCTGTAAAATAACTTTTGGGCTTCTGTTACTTATACTTCTTGAGATAAATCCAAGTAATCTGTTCGCTTTGTTGCGCACACTTAGGCACTGCTGTCTTGGCTTTAGGTTTCTGCTTACCATGACTCCCAAGTCCTTTTCACATTCTGTATGATGAAGCTCTACTTCACCTAGTTTATAGCTTCGAGGGTTATTTTCATTACCAAGGACCAGTACCCTACACTTATCCACATTGAACCTCATCTGCCATTTTTCAGACCAAGACATCAGTTTGTCTAAATCCTCCTGCAGTTCATTGCTATCCTCCTCAGAATGAATCATACGGCCTATCTTTGTATCATCAGCAAACTTGCTCATGTCACTCGTAATCCCTTCATCAAGGTCATTAATGTAAATTATGAACAAGAGAGGGCCTAAAACTGATCCTTGAAAGAGGGCCTAAAACTGATCTGAAGAGAACTATTACGTTGACTAATAGATTTTTAATCAAAATATTCCAGTTTTAGTGGTAAACAGGAAGCAATTTGATATTACGCCAATTTTCATAATTTTAGTCAAAATTGCTGTAACATTTATGCTGAAAAGGGAAAAATTGAGCAAAATCTTATATAATATAATTTTACATAATATATATATATATATATATATATATATATATATATATATATATATATATATATATATATATATATATATATATATATATATATATATATATATATATATATATATATATATATATATATATATATATATATTGTTATTTCCACGTTTTACAATGATTAACTAGAAATTTCAGAATATTTCTTATTGATCATTAGAGTTAAAATATTTTGCCTGATAATCCACTTTATATAATAAATCAGTTTTTAGCTAAAATACGCAAATAAATAATACATAAATTGTCAATGTTTATTACCTTAACAAAATAAGATTTTGCTTAATTTTTATTATACAGTGTAACTACAGAGAGCAATACAAGGCTTGATAAAACTCTATAGGGACAGAAACATAACTTGATGAAGCTCTATATGGAGCGTTACGTGACATGATAACGCTCTGTATATAGCGAAACATGACTTTTTATGCCTCTACAGAAGTGATACTTATCTTGAAAATTCTCTACAGAGAATGATACAGAACTCGATAAAACTATATATAATGATACAGGACTTGGTAAAGCCCTACACAAAACGAAACAAGACGACAATTCTCTACATAGAGGAATCATCACTTGATAAAGCACCTCAGAGAATAAAGTATGAGTTTATAAAGCTTTACAGAGGAAGAACGTTACTTGGTAAAGCTCTAAACGGAGCAAAACATGAATTAATAACACTCAATACAGAGTAAAATAACTTGATAAAGCTCTACACAGAACTGAACATGACTTGACAAAACTCTGTAGAGCGATACATGACTTGATAAAGTGCTGTATAAAGCGATACATGATTTAGTAAAACTCCACACAAAGCTCTACACATAACAAAACATGACTTTATAAAACTCTGTATATAGCTGAACATGATTGATAAAGCTCTATTCAGAGGAAAACGTGACTTGGTAAAGTTCAGTACAGAGCAAAACAAGCTGAAGCTATTAAAAGTCTCAGATTTTTCAAAGTCTTAGACTTTTCATTGAAAGTCTCAGACGTTTCATTAAAAGTCTCAGACGTTTCATTAAAAGTCTCAGATTTTTTATTAAAAGTCTCAGATTTTTCATTAAAAGTCTCAGATTTTTCATTAAAAGTCTCAGATTTTTCATTAAAAGTCCCAGACTTTTCATTAAAAGTCTCAGATTTTTCATTAAAAGTCTCAGATTTTTCATTAAAAGTCTCAGATTTTTCATTAAATGTCTCAGATTTTTCATTAAAAGTCTCAGATTTTTCATTAAAAGTCTCAGATTTTTCATTAAAAGTCTCAGATTTTTCATTAAAAGTCTCAGATTTTTCATTAAAAGTCTCAGATTTTTCATTAAAAGTCTCAGATTTTTCATTAAAAGTCTCAGATTTTTCATTAAAAGTCTCAGATTTTCATTAAAAGTCTCAGATTTTTCATTAAAAGTCCCAGACTTTTCATTAAAAGTCTCAGATTTTTCATTAAAACTCTCAGATTTTTAATTAAAAGTCTCAGATTTTTCATTAAAAGTCAGATTTTTCATTAAAAGTCTCAGATTTTTCATTAAAAGTCTCAGATTTTCATTAAAAGTCTCAGATTTTTCATTAAAAGTCTCAGATTTTTCATTAAAAGTCTCAGATTTTTCATTAAAAGTCTCAGATTTTTCATTAAAAGTCTCAGATTTTTCATTAAAAGTCTTAGACTTTTAATGAACCAAAAAGTTTGTCTAGTTTTAACAATGTGATGAATAGTTTAGAAAATCTATAAGTTGAAGAGAGATTCGTCAATTGCTTGTCCAACCTATGGACATGAACTTTATTCAAGTTCTTGTAGTTGAATAAAGGATCCTTCAAAATCTTACACACGACATATGTTGGACCAGTCATTCAGTACCAACATAGTGCCCACTCCTGCCAAGCATGAAAATTTCGATAAGGTCTAAAGGTTCGCAACCAAGCTGGTACCAGAACTGAGTGGAGAGGAAAACAAGAGGAGACATGATAATGACATAGAAAATCTTAAGGGATAGACTCTGAATTAAAAGGAGCCAACAACAGGCAGACACAGGTGAAAGCTGAAGACAGATGGGCCATATGGTTGTTAGGAAATATTTCCTTATTCTCACGGTGGTTAAAAAGTGGAATGACATAGATATAAGACACATAAAGTCAGAAATCAGTGATGTCAATTTAGGAAGCGTGGCCAGAAGTTGAGTCTTGATCCTAGAATTGCTACTCGTTAAATTCACAAAGACAGACCAATAGAGAGGCTGGCACAAGACAAGTCTCTCTCTCACTCTTTGAACAATAATACAAGCGTCACTCTCACTCCCTGAGCACTGACATAAGTGTCACTCTTACTTCCATGGACACAGGTCAGTGCTTTAGTAAAACAAAAACTCAACAAACTGTGTAAAATAAATTATACTATTCTTCTTTCTTCTTTTCGCAAACCGGCCGTATCCCACCGAGGCAGGGGGGCCCAAAAAGAAAAGCAAAAAGTTTCTCTTTCTAACTTTAATAATGCATACAGGAGAAGAGGTTACCAGCCCCTTGCTCCCGGCATTTTAGTCACCTCTCACGAAACACATGGCTTACGGAGGAAGAATTCTGTTCCACTTCCCCATGGAGATAAGAGGAAATAAACAAGAACAAGAACTAGTAGGAAAATAGAAGAAAACACAGAGAGGTGTGTATATATGCTTGTACATGTGTAGTGTGACCTAAGTGTAAGTAAGTAGCAAGACGTACCTGAAATCTTGCAAGTTTATGAGACAGAAAAAAGACACCAGCAATCCTACCATCATGTAAAACAGACTTCCGTTTTACATTCACTTGGCAGAACAGTAGTACCTCCCTGGGTGGTTGCTGTCTACCATCAACTACCTAAAATTATACTATTATATTCTATTAATATAATAATAATTATAATAATAATAATATTGTTATTTGTATTTATATTAATATTATCGTTCTGTGCACAGAGCACTAAAGTATCACCTGATGTTATGGTATCATGTATTTACTGCAGAAATTTATGGTAATATCAGTGACATGATTGAGATGCTATGCTACGGTATAAAGAACTAAAAGGCACAATACCGTGCCTAGTCAATGATCCAAAACGGACAGACACGTAAAGTTTCTGTCCTATATGTGCGGGTTATTAGTGTATGTCACAGTGTGCTATGTGCTAGTACCTGGCCGGACGTGTGCGTCTCAAACTAGTTTATATATCAGCTGGGGTCAATAGCCACCAGTTATAACCATCAGCATAGTTTTCACGCCCCTTACTGATACAAGTGGCCTCACCTGTATCAAATCTGTTTATCCCTATCCTAAAGTTTGGAACAATTACATACTATCCATACCACGGGTGGAGATAGAACCCGCGATCAGAGAGTCTCAAAACTCCAGACCGTCGCGTTAGCCACTGGACCAGATAGCCACAGTAAGATTCGTCCAACAGTGGCTAACGCGACTGTCTGGAGTTTTGAGACTCTCTGATCGCGGGTTCTATCCTCGCCCGTGGTGTGGTTTGTTTGCAATCGTGTCATTACGATTTCGTGAGTCATGTTAACGGCTTTGAGGGGACTTGAGCTAGAGTTCGTCACGGCCACGCTAGCTGGAGATTCGTCTGTAAAAACTTGCATTTGTGGTCACAGTGGTGCCTATGCTAACCTTCCTATGGTGTAGAAATATACCTAGTTGGAGGAATCTTATTGTGGCTAGTTGGTCCAGTGGCTAACGCGACGGTCTGGAGTTTTTGAGACTCTCTGATCGCGGGTTCTATCCCCGCCCGTGGTATGGTTTGCAATCGTGTCATTACGATTTCGTGAGTCAATTACATACTATGTTGTTATGGTGAGGGGCTGCTGACCGAAGCTGCTATGATATGTAACCATTTTCAGTGCTGGTCATTCTTCCTATAATGTTTAGGTCTCTATAGAGGGAGATCTGAAGGAACCAGGTGAGAGTACATCTGTTGGTCACATAAAAGCAAAACGTGTTGGGGACCAATGATGCTCCATTTGTTATTCAGTGCTGCCATTACCCGTGCTGCCATCTGCTTTTCTTCTCAAGTGTTCTACACAGTGTGCTGTTTTTTTAACGGTGGGTGCAGCAGAGAAGTGTTTCTGGTGTCACTGGGGATCTTGTCTCTCAAGTTGTGATGTTCTCTTTATATTATTGGGTAGACCAGCTCTGAATATTGCAATGATGCTAATCCTGAATATAATCATGTGACGGTATCGATTAATTGTGCAGCCATAGTCGTGAGACACACATTAACCTGCTTGTCTTGTTGACCTAAACCTGTATGGATAATTTTTAATTTTTATGTTTCTCAAAATGTGTATTTCTTCACATATCCTTTTCATAATGTTACCTAAGAGACGTAGAACACTAACTCGAATTTCATGACAGACACGGTTATGGAACATTTGTAACCCGATTTCCAAATATTTAAAATAAAATTATTTTTATAAATTTGGAAGTTAATTTTAGATGGTAAAGTAATTAACTTTTATATCACAGCCTACATACACGTCTTGGTATTGTGGGAATATTTCTTATTTATTTCAGTGATGTGGGATATAATAATGTTCTCTTATTCTCCAGACACTGACACAAGTGACACTCATTCTTCAGACACTGACACAAGTGACACTCATTCTTCAGACACTGACACAAGTGACACTCATTCTTCAGACACTGACACAAGTGACACTCATTCTCCAGACACTGACACAAGTGACACTCATTCTTCAGACACTGACACAAGTGACACTCATTCTTCAGACACTGACACAAGTGACACTCATTCTTCAGACACTGACACAAGTGACACTCATTCTTCAGACACTGACACAAGTGACACTCATTCTTCAGACACTGACACAAGTGACACTCATTCTTCAGACACTGACACAAGTGACACTCATTCTTCAGACACTGACACAAGTGACACTCATTCTCCAGACACTGACACAAGTGACACTCATTCTTCAGACACTGACACAAGTGACACTCATTCTCCAGACACTGACACAAGTGACACTCATTCTTCAGACACTGACACAAGTGACACTCATTCTTCAGACACTGACACAAGTGACACTCATTCTCCAGACACTGACACAAGTGACACTTATTCTCCAGACACTGACACAAGTGACCCTCATTCTTCAGACACTGACACAAGTGACACTCATTCTTCAGACACTGACACAAGTGACACTCATTCTCCAGACACTGACACAAGTGACACTTATTCTCCAGACACTGACACAAGTGACACTCATTCTTCAGACACTGACACAAGTGACACTCATTCTCCAGACACTGACACAAGTGACACTCATTCTCCAGACACTGACACAAGTGACACTCATTCTTCAGACACTGACACAAGTGACACTCATTCTTCAGACACTGACACAAGTGACACTCATTCTCCAGACACTGACACAAGTGACACTTATTCTCCAGACACTGACACAAGTGACACTCATTCTTCAGACACTGACACAAGTGACACTCATTCTTCAGACACTGACACAAGTGACACTCATTCTCCAGACACTGACACAAGTGACACTTATTCTCCAGACACTTACACAAGTGACACTCATTCTTCAGACACTGACACAAGTGACACTCATTATCCAGACACTGACACAAGTGACACTCATTCTCCAGACACTGACACAAGTGACACTCATTCTTCAGACACTGACACAAGTGACACTCATTCTTCAGACACTGACACAAGTGACACTCATTCTCCAGACACTGACACAAGTGACACTTATTCTCCAGACACTGACACAAGTGACACTCATTCTTCAGACACTGACACAAGTGACACTCATTCTTCAGACACTGACACAAGTGACACTCATTCTCCAGACACTGACACAAGTGACACTTATTCTCCAGACACTGACACAAGTGACACTCATTCTTCAGACACTGACACAAGTGACACTCATTCTCCAGACACTGACACAAGTGACACTCATTCTCCAGACACTGACACAAGTGACACTCATTCTCCAGACACTGATACAAGTGACACTCATCCTCCAGACACTGACACAAGTGACACTCATTCTTCAGACACTGACACAAGTGACACTCATTCTCCAGACACTGACACAAGTGACACTCATTCTCCAGACACTGACACAAGTGACACTCATTCTTCAGACACTGACACAAGTGACACTCATTCTCCAGACACTGACACAAGTGACACTCATTCTCCAGACACTGACACAAGTGACACTCATTCTCCAGACACTGACACAAGTGACACTCATTCTTCAGACACTGACACATATGACACTCACTCTCCAGACACTGACACAAGTGACACTCATTCTTCAGACACTGACACATATGACACTCTCACTCTCCAGACGCTGACACAAATGACACTCTCACTCTCCAGACGCTGACACAAATGACACTCATTCTTAAGACACTCATCTCTAGACAATGACACAAGGACACTCTCATTCTTTAGACACTGACACAAGTGTCACTCTCAATCGCTAGACACTGACACAAGTAACACTCTCACTCACTAGACACTGACACAAGTGACACTCTCACTCACTAGACACTGACACAAGTGACACTCATTCACTAGACACTGACACAAGTGACACTCATTCACTAGACAATGACACAAGTGACACTCTCATTCACTAGACACTGACACAAGTGACACGCTCACTAGACACTGACACAAGTGACACATGACACTGATGCAGGACACTTATCACTTGAACATGACGCAAGACGAGTGTCATCCGACGCTGACTCAAAACACGTGACGCTGACACCAGGCAGTTGGCAATCGACACTGACGCAGGACAAACATGGCCGCCCCTCACTGCCACACGACTATCCATTAAAATAATAAATCTCTCAGCGGATAGAGGGTCACTCACTCCGTCTATCCTTGCAACATTATTCCATAAAAAAATTAAGCCTGAAAACTCATTCTTGTTATTCCTGGAAACTCCAGAAAAAAACAAATCTGATTCATTCAAAGTAATTTTTACTGAATATTTTTCTAGTTAAAACTTCAAGTGCACACGAACATTTATCTCAGACCAAACAATAATATTCACCATTATATAAGTCTGCCAGGGACCGTTCACTCTTTCTTTTTTCTTAGACTGAATAATATTTTTATCTTTAATTATTATCTGCAGCACATCATATGTAAGGTGGACTGAAATGATATATGAAAATTATATTATTCGTGTGGGAGAAATTGTGAAAAATATATTATAAACAATTGCCAAATGGCAGTGAAACGAATTAGAAGCATATATTCAGTTTTCATAATATATATATATATTATATATATATATATATATATATATATATATATATATATATATATATATATATATATATATATATATATATATATACATATATATTTTTTGGTGCAACACTTTGTGCACTTAAAAAGAAGGATGGAGGAATTCGGCCAATTGCAGTAGGCAACACGTTACGCCGCCTCGTATCCAAAGCTGCTGTCCGAAGTATTCGTGCACAGGCAGCCATGATGCTTCAACCAAACCAGCTTGGCTTTGGGGTCTCTCAAGGAAGTGAAGCAGCGGTTCATGCAACAAGGGCATATATCAACAACCTGCCTGAGGACAATGCAGTGGTAAAATTAGATTTCAAGAATGCGTTCAATCTCCTGAAAAGAGACGTGGTATTAGCAGCAGTACAAGAACATTTCCCTGGTCTCTTCCCTTTTGTTTCAGCTGGGTATAGCAAGGAATCAATGCTTCTCTTTGGAGAGCATGAAATCACATCATCAGAGGGTGTCCAACAAGGAGATCCTCTTGCACCATTTCTCTTCTGTATTGCAGTTAGGGAAATCACAGTCAGACTGACCAGCGAGCTAAACATCTGGTTCCTAGATGATGGCACACTAGCAGGTACAAAGGAGTCCCTCCTACATGACCTTACACAGGTAATGACACGGGGACAGGAAATGGGTCTCATCCTGAATCCATCCAAATGTGAAATCATCTCAGTCAGTCAACAAGTGATAAATGCAGTGAGATCAAAACTACCAGGAGCAGCAGTCATTGCCCCCACAAATAGTGTCTTGCTAGGAGCACCTCTGGGAAGCAATGCCATTGACGCAATTCTCAGGAAGAAATTGGAAGAGTTAAGGAGAATGGAACAACGAATAGGCAATCTGGACACCCACGATGCCTTGTACCTTCTCACAAAGTGCTTGAGTCTGCCCAGGTTGACATATTTCCTAAGATGTGCACCTTCATATGATAACCCTATACTGCACGAATATGACAGTATTCTGAGGCAGATTTTTACGAAAGTACTTAAC
Source organism: Cherax quadricarinatus (assembly GCF_038502225.1). NCBI lineage: Eukaryota > Metazoa > Arthropoda > Malacostraca > Decapoda > Parastacidae > Cherax > Cherax quadricarinatus. The sequence goes on from NC_091318.1 coordinate 2,337,738, forward strand.
CTTACTCTAGAAGACGGGCAGTGGAACCAAGCTACACTTCCAGTCAGACTAGGAGGCATTGGTGTCCGCAAGTCATCACAGATTGCGTTACCTGCTTTTCTGTCCTCGTGTATTGCATCCAGAGAGCTTGTAGCAGCGATTCTCCCTGAACATCTTAGGGACAAGATTGGAGCCCAGGACCAAAAATTCATTGACGGAGCAATGATCTGGGATAATCTAACGGGCTCAGAAACCAGACCTGCTCCCCCCAACAACTACAAACAATCGCACTGGGATGGTCCAATAGTGGAAAATATAGCCTCAACGATGCTTCAGAGTGTGTCAGGGAAGGATAGAGCCCGCCTGCTGGCAGTGAGAGCCCCTCATGCTGGGGACTTTCTGTTGGCTGTTCCCAACTCCAGCCTTGGCACACGCCTCGACCCACAGACCATCCGCATCGGTGTTGCCCTTCGACTTGCCGCCCCTATTCTCGCCGAACACAGGTGTATTTGTGGCAGTGAAGCAGCAGACCGATTCGGGTACCATGGTCTTGTGTGCCGTAAATCCGAGGGAAAGATTGCAAGACATGAGGAGGTTAATAACATTATCAAGAGGAGCCTCACAACAGCTGGATGCCCAGCAGTAAGGGAGCCACCCCAACTATGCAGATCTGATGGCAGCCAGAAGCGTCCAGATGGTATCACCCTTCAAGCCTGGACAGATGGGAAGCAGGTGGTGTGGGACTATACATGTGCATCTACCTTGGCTGATACCTATCTCCAATACACCAGGGAGGAAGGAGGGGCAGCTGCCAGCTTTAGGGAGTCCCAAAAGTCTAGAAAATATGGAGAACTTGCCCATCATTATATGTTTGTTCCCATAGGCTCAGAGACCCTTGGCTCATGGGGAAAGAGTGCATCTAATTTCCTTAAGGAGCTGGGAAAAAGACTCATCAGGGTAACTAGGGATCCCAGGGCAGCTAGTTTTCTGTTCCAGCGGCTCAGCGCGGCTGTTCAAAGGGGTAATGCATGCTGCATTTTGGGCACACGCCCCAGCTCTGAGGAGCTGGATGAGATTTTCGCCTTATAATCGGTGATACACACTAAACAAAATATATATATATATATATATATATATATATATATATATATATATATATATATATATATATATATATATATATATATGCCACCTTTATATCAACAATGTATCTCTTAAATCTTCTGTGCCATATTATGTAATAAAATATTCCTATTGGTAAAAAAAAAATAGTTTAAAAGATGGGGTGGTAGGGGAAGTGGAATATTCAAATGGCTTCAGGAAGAAATCCAAATATTCTTTCTTGAAGCCTTTTTATCCACTTCTCCGAGGCTATGGGTCCCACAATTTACACCAGAGGTGGACCCCATCCTATATATATATATATATATATATATATATATATATATATATATATATATATATATATATATATATATATATATATATATATATATATATATATATATATATATATATATATATATATATATATATATATATATATGCAAAACAACCACTCTGAAAGAATAGAGAAATTCCAAGCGCTTTCGTGACTACTCACATTATCAAGGAACTATGAAAGTAAAGCATCCAAGGAAGCTATATAAGGGGTCTGGCCAGCACCTCACTATCAGATCTGATCGTGAGGTGCTGGCCAGACCCCTTATATAGCTTCCTTGGATGCTTTACTTTCATAGTTCCTTGATAATGTGAGTAGTCACGAAAGCGCTTGGAATTTCTCTATTCTTTCAGAGTGATTGTTTTGCATATTCTGAAATCACCTGTTTACTGTGATCTTATTGCAAATGAGAGAGTGGGTGAGATGTTATCAACAAATTTTGTTGAAAATAAGAAAAAGTTTTGGAGTGAGATTAACAAGTTAAGAAAGCCTAGAGAACAAATGGATTTGTCAGTTAAAAATAGGAGAGGAGAGTTATTAAATGGAGAGTTAGAGGTATTGGGAAGATGGAGGGAATATTTTGAGGAATTGTTAAATGTTAATGAAGATAGGGAACCTGTGATTTCGTGTATAGGGCAAGGAGGAAAAACAGCTTGTAGGAGTGAGGAAGAGCCAGTTGTGAGTGTGGGGTGAGTTCGTGAGGCAGTAGGTAAAATGAAAGGGGGTAAAGCAGCCGGGATTGATGGGATAAAGATAGAAATGTTAAAAGCAGGTGGGGATATAGTTTTGGAGTGGTTGGTGCAATTATTTAATAAATGTATAGAAGAGGGTAAGGTACCTAGGGATTGGCAGAGAGCATGCATAGTTCCTTTGTATAAAGGCAAAGGGGATAAAAGAGAGCGCAAAAATTATAGGGGGATAAGTCTGTTGAGTATACCTGGTAAAGTGTATGGTAGAGTTATAATTGAAAGAATTAAGAGTAAGACGGAGAATAGGATAGCAGATGAACAAGGAGGCTTTAGGAAAGGTAGAGGGTGTGTGGACCAGGTGTTTACAGTGAAACTTATAAGTGAACAGCATTTAGATAAGGCTAAAGCATTTATGGATTTGGAAAAGGCGTATGACAGGGTGGATAGGGGGGCAATTTGGCAGATGTTGCAAGTGTATGGTGTAGGAGGTAGGTTACTGAAAGCAGTGAAGAGTTTTTACGAGGATAGTGAGGCTCAAGTTAGAGTATGTAGGAAAGAGGGAAATTTTTTCCCAGTAAAAGTAGGCCTTAGACAAGGATGTGTGATGTCACCGTGGTTGTTTAATATATTTATAGATGGGGTTGTAAGAGAAGTAAATGCGAGGGTCTTGGCAAGAGGCGTGGAGTTAAAAGATAAAGAATCACACACAAAGTGGGAGTTGTCACAGCTGCTCTTTGCTGATGACACTGTGCTCTTGGGAGATTCTGAAGAGAAGTTGCAGAGATTGGTGGATGAACTTGGTAGGGTGTGCAAAAGAAGAAAATTAAAGGTGAATACAGGAAAGAGTAAGGTTATGAGGATAACAAAAAGATTAGGTGATGAAAGATTGGATATCAGATTGGAGGGAGAGAGTATGGAGGAGGTGAACGTATTCAGATATTTGGGAGTGGACGTGTCAGCGGATGGGTCTATGAAAGATGAGGTGAATCATAGAATTGATGAGGGAAAAAGAGTGAGTGGTGCACTTAGGAGTCTGTGGAGACAAAGAACTTTGTCCTTGGAGGCAAAGAGGGGAATGTATGAGAGTATAGTTTTACCAACGCTCTTATATGGGTGTGAAGCGTGGGTGATGAATGTTGCAGCGAGGAGAAGGCTGGAGGCAGTGGAGATGTCATGTCTGAGGGCAATGTGTGGTGTGAATATAATGCAGAGAATTCGTAGTTTGGAAGTTAGGAGGAGGTGCGGGATTACCAAAACTGTTGTCCAGAGGGCTGAGGAAGGGTTGTTGAGGTGGTTCGGACATATAGAGAGAATGGAGCGAAACAGAATGACTTCAAGAGTGTATCAGTCTGTAGTGGAAGGAAGGCGGGGTAGGGGTCGGCCTAGGAAAGGTTGGAGGGAAGGGGTAAAGGAGGTTTTGTGTGCGAGGGGCTTGGACTTCCAGCAGGCATGCGTGAGCGTGTTTGATAGGAGTGAATGGAGACAAATGGTTTTTAATACTTGACGTGCTGTTGGAGTGTGAGCAAAGTAACATTTATGAAGGGATTCAGGGAAACCGGCAGGCCGGACTTGAGTCCTGGAGATGGGAAGTACAGTGCCTGCACTCTGAAGGAGGGGTGTTAATGTTGCAGTTTAAAAACTGTGGTGTAAAGCACCCTTCTGGCAAGACAGTGATGGAGTGAATGATGGTGAAAGTTTTTCTTTTTCGGGCCACTCTGCCTTGGTGGGAATCGGCCAGTGTGATAATAAAATATATATACATATACATATACATATATATACATATACATATATATACATATATATATATATATATATATATATATATATATATATATATATATATATATATATATATATAATGCAATATGATCACAGAAAACAGGTGATATCAGAATATGCCAAACAACCACTGTGAAAGAATAGTTAAATTCCTAGTGCTTTCGTGATTTTTCACATTATGAAGGAACTATAGAAATAAAGCATCAAAGGAAGGCATATAAAAGGTCAAGACTACACCTCACTATCACGTCACCACAACAAAGCTACACCTCACCATCACGTCACCACAACAAAGCTACACCTCACACACACGTGACGACACCCGACTCTGTGAAACACACCTAATACTCTTCCCAAGAATTAAGATTTATTACTTGTTTAATGTATCATTAAATTCGTCCCAAAATTTATTAATTATAAATGAATCCAATTTATATAAACCAAAGGAAATATTCATATTTTCAAAACTGCTTTTTATGAAAAATGATTCAATTATATTGATTAAGCTTTCTCAGCCTTTTGAAAATTAATTGGATGGTTAAAATCTCTCACATGAAACAAGCATTAGAATCTTGTCCAGTTCTAATGCTATATTTATGTTGTTTTAATCTTAATTCGAGACTTTTACTAGTTTGACCGCAAACAACTTTATCTCAAATTTTACAAGGAATCTTATAGACACATCCGTCAAACGGATGTGTCTGTAATAGATCAGGGAATACCTGTCAGGAAGACAACAGCGAGTCATGGTACGTGCGGAGGTGTCAGAGTGGGCGACTGTGACGAGTGGAGTTCCATAGGGGTCAGCCCTGGGACCAATGCTGTTTCTTGTATTTGTGAACGACATGACGGAATGAGTAGTCTCCAAAGTGTCCCTGTTTGCAGATGTTGTGAAGTTGATGAGAAGAACTCAATCGGACGAAGACCAGGAGAACTACAAAGGGATCTGGACAGGCTGCAGACCTGGTCCAGCAACTGGCTCCTGGAGTTCACCCCCACCAAGTACAAAGTCATGAAGATTGAGGAAGGGTAAAGAAGACTGCAGATGAAGTACAGTCTAGGGGGCCAGAGACTACAAACCTCAGTCAAGGAAAAAGATCTTGGTGTGAGTATAACACCGGGTACATCTCCTGAGGCGCACATCAACCAAATAACTGCTGCAGCATATGGGCGCCTAGCAAAAGTAAGAACAGCATTCCGATCTCTTAATAAGGAATCGTTCAGGACCCTGTACACTGTGTACGTTAGGCCCATATTGGAGTATGCAGCACCAGTTTGGAACCCACACCTAGCCAAGCACGTAAAGAAACTAGAGAAAGTGCAAAGGTTTGCAACAAAACTAGTCCCGGAGCTAAGGGGTATGTTCTACGAGGAGAGGTTAAGGGAAATCGAGCTGACAACAATAGAGGACAGGAGAGATAGAGGGGATATGATAATGACATAAAGATACTGAGAGGAATTGACAAGGTGGACAGAGAATGTTCGAGATGGGACACAGCAACAAGGGGTCACAATTGGAAGTTGAAGACTCAGACGAATCACAGGGATGTTAGGAAGTATTTCTTTAGTCACAGTAGTCAGGAAGTGGAACAGTTTGGGAAGCAATGTAGTGGAGGCAGGATCCATTCATAGCTTTAAGCAGAGATATGATAAAGCTCATGGAGCGAGAAGAGTGACCCAGTAGCGGCCAGTGAAGAGGCGGGGCCAGGAGCTGTGACTCGACCCTTGCAACCACAACTAGATGAGTACACATACACACACACACACACATTTATATATATATATATATAAATATATATATATATATATATATATATATATATATATATATATATATATATATATATATATATATATATATATATATATATATATATATATATATATGATGTTAAAGGATGTCCCACTTAAAGAATGGAAAATAACATTTGAAAAGAAACTATATATTTCGACTCTCAACTAAAGTCATCATCAGCAGCATGTACTACATTAGCTAAGTAACTCTCAGATAGGGAGAGAGCGAGGAAATGGGGATAGGAGAGGAATAGCGCGAGAGAGGAGTGTCTTCAGTCATAGAGACAGAGTTAGAGCTTAACCCACCAGCGGAGCGCTTGATGGCCAAGGCGATGGTAGTTGCATTCAGGCTGGGGATAGATGGCAGACACAAAAGTTCAGGAGTTCAGTTTGCTGTCTAAGTAGGAATGACCCATTCTGGTAATTTTTAAAACTATTCTTTTGATAGGTGAGCGAGTT
>NC_091318.1:2348881-2373881 GCF_038502225.1 Cherax quadricarinatus
CTCTTGTGTCTGTGTCCCATCTCTGGAACATCCCGTCTTTGTCCACCTCGTCTATTCCGCGCAGTATTTTATATGTCGTTATCATGTCTCCCCTGACCCTCCTGGCCTCCAGTGTCGTCAGGCCGATTTCCCTCAACCTTTCTTCATAGGACAATCCCCGTAGCTCTGGGACTAGTCTTGTTGCAAACCTTTGCACTTTCTCTAATTTCTTGACGTGCTTGACTAGGTGTGGATTCCAAACTGGTGCTGCATACTCCAGTATGGGCCTGACGTAGATGGTGTACAGAGTCTTAAACGAATCCTTACTGAGGTATCGGAACGCTATCCGTAGGTTTGCCAGGCGCCCGTATGCTGCAGCAGTTATCTGATTGATGTGCGCCTCAGGAGATATGCTCGGTGTTATACTCACCCCCAGATCTTTTTCCTTGAGTGAGGTTTGCAGTCTTTGGCCATCTAAACTATATTGTGTCTGCGGTATTCTTTGCCCTTCCCCAATCTTCATGACTTTGCATTTGGCAGAGTTAAATTCAAGGAGCCAGTTGCTGGACCAGGCTTGTAGCCTGTCCAGATCTCTTTGTAGTCCTGCCTGATCCTCGTCCGATTCGATTCTTCTCATTAACTTCACATCGTCTGCAAACAAGGACACTTCTGAGTCTATCCCTTCCGTTATGTCGTTCACGTATACCAAGAACAGCACAGGTCCTAGGACTGACCCCTGTGGAACCCCGCTTGTCACAGGCGCCCACTCTGACACCTCGTCGCGTACCATGACTCGTTGTTGCCTCCCTGTCAGATATTCTCTGATCCATTGCAGTGCCTTTCCTGTTATGTGTGCCTGGTCCTCTAGCTTTTGCAGTAACCTCTTGTGAGGAACTGTGTCGAAAGCCTTCTTGCAGTCTGTGTGTTGTGTGTGCGTTGTGTGTGTGTGTGTGTGTGTGTGTGTGTGTGTGTGTGTGTGTTGTGTGTGTGTGTGTGTGTGTGTGTGTGTGTGTGTGTGTGTGTGTGTGTGTGTGTGTGTGTGTGTGTGTTGTGTGTGTGTGTGTGTGTGTGTGTGTGTGTGTGTGTGTGTGTGTGTGTGTGTGTGTGTGTGTGTGTGTGTGTGTGTGTGTGTGTGTGTGTGTGTGTGTGTGGGTGTGTGTGTGTGTGTGTGTGTGTGTGTGTGTGTGTGTGTGTGTGTGTGTGTGTGTGTGTGTGTGTGTGTGTGTGTGTGTGTGTGTTGTTTGTGTGTGTGTGTGTGTGTGTGTGTGTGTGTGTGTGTGTGTGTGTGTGTGTGTGTGTGTGTGTGTGTGTGTGTGTGTGTGTGTGTGTGTGTGTGTGTGTGTGTGTGTGTGTGTGTGTGTGTGTTTTGTGTGTGTGTGTGTGTGTGTTGTGTGTGTGTGTGTGTGTGTGTGTGTGTGTGTGTGTGTTGTGTGTGTGTGTGTGTGTGTGTGTGTGTGTGTGTGTGTGTGTGTGTGTGTGTGTGTGTGTGTGTGTGTGTGTGTGTGTGTGTGTGTGTGTGTGTGTGTGTGTGTGTGTGTTGTGTGTGTGTGTGTGTGTTGTGTGTGTGTGTGTGTGTGAGTGTGTGTGTGTGTGTGTGTGTGTGTGTTGTGTGTGTGTGTGTGTGTGTGTGTGTGTGTGTGTGTGTGTGTTGTGTGTGTGTGTGTGTGTGTGTGTGTGTGTGTGTGTGTGTGTGTGTGTGTGTGTGTGTGTGTTGTGTGTGTGTGTGTGTGTTGTGTGTGTGTGTGTGTGTGTGTGTGTGTGTGTGTGTGTGTGTGTGTGTGTGTGTGTAACTTCGCAAAAATCATTCTGAGTCTCATTGTGTTTCTTTATTATTAAATTATTTTAAACGTATATAAACCGTATTTAGTTGGCTTAAGCTAAATTAAATTGCGCTTGCTATAATAAGATTAGGTAAGTTTCCTAAAGTTCTTTTGGTACAAAAATCGTTAAATTTTATATTAACATAAATGAAAAAAAAATCTGTCTTTAAATGTACAAGAGAAACGTTTAGAAAGGACTTAATTTTAAACGAGTTATTGTTAATTGACCAGTTTTACCTATTCAGCACGACATATATTAATCAAATGGGATTTCGAGAAAACAACAAAGAGAAGAAACTAAAAACACAGTAAATTTGAAAATAAAACCTGCGTTCCCGCGCTCTCAACATCCTGCTATATAAACACTTATGATCTCCATGAATATTATAATTTATATCCTTTTTGAGTTTTCTCTTTTAAGGATTATTTGAATGTGTTTTTTTTTCAGTTTTGTGGTCATTGGGGTGATTTGAGAGACTTTGCGCTAACGAACTAAAATTCAAGAGACTAATTTTTATGATGGATTTGAGACCTTGACCTTTAAACTCTGGGAATGTATTACATAATGACACACATTCACACTGGTCCCTTCATGCACACACACGCCCACACACACACACACACGCACACACACACGCGCACGCAAGCACGCAAAGCGAAAACGCGGGGCCGGGAACTGTGAATCGACCCCTGCAGCCACAAATAGGTGAGTAGCTGAGCACACACACACAGTAGATCTATCTGGAGTCTACCTACCTGGAGGTCGTTCCAAGGATCAACGTGCCCGTGGCCCAGTCCTTGACCAGGCCTCCCGGTGGATCAGGGCCTGATCATCCAGGTTGTTACTGCTGGCCGCACGTAATCCATCGTACTAACTACAGCCCAGCTTGTCGGGTACTGTCTATCTGTCCGGCTTCCTCTTGAAGGCAGCCGGAGGTCTTGGTAATTCTCCTTATGCATAGTGGCTTTTGAACAGTCTTAGGGCCCGGAAACTTATTGTATTTTCTCTTAAGGGTATGTTGCACCCTCTACCTAGTATTTTTCTTTCGTAGGGAGTGATTTCAGTGTGCATATTTGAGACCAGTCCGTCCAGGATTTTCTAGGTGTTAATTATGATGTCTTTCTCTCGCTTGGGTTCCAGGATTCACAGGTCAAGAGACTCCATCCGTTCCCAGTAATTAATATTTTTTTGACTGAACTTATATGTGCTGAGAAGGTTCTCTGCACATTCTCTAGATCTGCGATTTCACCTGCCCTGAATCAAGAGATGTTAGTGTACAGCAGTATACCAGCATAGAGAGAACAAGTGACTGAAAACGAACTATCATTGACAAAGTATCCCTTATTTTGAAAGTTCTCATTATCCATGCTATCATTTTCCTCGCAGATGTGATAATGACACTGTTGTGATCCTTGAAGGTGAGATCCTCAAACATTAACACTCCCGAGTCCTTCACATTACTTTTTCACTCTTGTGAGGTTAGAGTTTGCAGTATACTCCGTTCTAGCTATTAATTCCTCAAATTTTCCATAACGGAGTAACTGGAATTTGTCCTTATTGCACATATGGTTTTCCATGGCCCACTGGAAAACTTGGTATTCATTACTTTGGAGATTTACTGTGTCTTCAGTGGATGACACTCTTATGCAGATTCTAGTATCGTCTGCAAAAAAAGAGACACGGTGATATTTTTTATGTCTGATATGAGGACGAAGAACAGGATTGGAGCGAGTATTGTACCTTGTGGAACAGAGCTTTTCACTGTGGCGGCCTCCGATTTAACTGTTTACCATTATTTTTTGTGTTCTCTGGGTTAGAAAGTTAGATGTATCCCTGTTCGCTTAAGGTTTCAAATTAATGAGGAAAGTAAAAAGGAAGCGGTTCGAGAAAGGGTCGAACTAGATCTGAAAAAGCTTCAGTACTGGCCAGACAAAGTGGCTACTGGAATTCATCTCTAGAAATGTGACTATATGAAAATTGGAGAAGTGGAAAGAAAGCTATAAGCTAACAACCCAAAAGGACAAGCAGAGTATCCTATATAATCCGAATAGATAACAAAAAAGGCACAATACCGTGACTAGAACGATGCACAAATAACCCGCACATAGAAGAGAGGAGCTTACGACGACGTTTCGGTCTGACTTGGACCATTTACAAAGTCACACTGTCGTCGTAAGCTCCTCTCTTCTATGTGCGGGTTATGTGTATATAATCCGAATATGCTGTAGTCGTGATCAGGAAAGTGGCCACGTAAATTTTAGAATGAAAAAGTAGAAAGTAATGACAATGGTAGAGCAAGAAGACCAAACACGGGAGTCAGAACGGGAGGTGTAACTCTAGACATCGTACAAAGAGAAAATTCAGAGAGTGTGCACCACACTAAGCATATTCAGCATTATATGTAAAACAAGAAAACATATGAAGCACTTCTAGGAATTTTAGATGGGATTCATTTAGGAGATTTCACACTTCCTACAATAATCCATTACTTTACTGCAACTTATCAATTTCATAAAAAGTTGGAGAAGATTCATAGGGTTGCAAAGAGGTTCTTACAAGAATTGTGAGCAACATAATACATGTACTAGGATAGACTTGAGGAACTAAACCAAACTAGGAAACACATGATCATAACATATAATATAGAAGGCAGCTCAACAAGATCTTGAATTATATGGGCAATAGGAAGTACTTTTGAAATCCTGAAGCTTGTGAGTGGACTGAAGGTGAAGAGGCGGTGGAGGCCAACACAGTGCACAGTTTCAGGAGGAGTTTTGATCAGGTTTTGGACGCCAGATATTATTAGGGTTGGTGAGCAAAAACTGTATGACCTGGAGCTATACACTGATTCCTGCCAACACAACAAGATGAGTACACACAGGTAATTACTGACAGGTAAATAAAACTAGGTGAGTACAACCAGGTGAGTACAACCCGCTGAGTACAACCACTTAAGTACAACCAGGTAAGCAGAGTGAGGCGAGTATAACTGATTATAATTAGGTAAACACAACTATGCGAGTATAACTCAGTGTGCACAGCTAGGTCAGTACACTTAGGTGGGTACACACGGCAAAACTCCCCTCTGTGATAAACACGAGTCCTCTATTTAGCATGAAAATCCACCGATACTACCAAAACAGTCGTGTCCATTTATCTGGATTAACTAAGGCCAGTTCATCCATAAGCCTTTACGATATTCCAGCGAGAGTGATTAACATAACACACACACACACACACACACACACACACACACACACACACACACACACACACACACACACACACACACACACACACACACACACACACACAGCAGAGGCGCTATGCCTGCACTAACAACAATCATCAACACATCTATCGAAACAGGGCGACTACCTCAGGTATGGAAGACAGCAAATGCAGTCCCAATTTTTAAAAAGGAGACAGACACGAAGCATTAAACAACAGACCAGTGTCACTGACGTGTATAGTGTGCAAAGTCATGGAGAAGATTATCAGAAGAGTGGTGGAACACCTAGAAAGAATGAGCTTATCAACGACAACCAGCTGTGTTTCAGGGTTGGGAAATCCTGTGTCACAAATCCACTGGAGACACCAGTGACAGGGTGACAGCAGTAAGACAAGTGAGAGAGAGGGGTGGGTAGATTGCGTCTTCTTGGACTAAAAGAAGGCTTTTGACACAGTTCCACAAAAGAGATAAGTTCATAAGCTGGAGGACCAGGCGGGTGTAACAGGGAAGGCGCTGCATTGAATCAGGGAATACCTGTCGGGAAGACATCAGAGAATCGTGATACGAGACGATGTGTCAGAGTGGGCGCCTGTGAAGAGCGGGTTCCACAGGGGTCAGTCCTAATACCGGTGCTGTTTCTGGTATATATGAACGACATGACGGAAGGCATAGATTCCGAAGTGTCCCTGTTTGCAGATGATGTGAAGTTGATGAGAAGAATTCAATCGGTGGAGGACCAGGCAGAACTACAAAGGGATCTGGACAGGCTGCATGTCTGGTCCAAAAACTGGCTCCTAGAGTCCAACCCCACCAAGTGCAAAGTCATGAAGACTGGGGAAGGACAAAGAAGACCGCAGACGGAGTAGGGTCTAAGGGGCAGGAGACTACAAACCTTACTCAAGGAAAAGGATCTTGGGGCAAGTATAACACCGGGCACATCTCTTGATGCGCACATAATAATAATAATAATAATAATAATAATAATAATAATCATAATAATAATAATAATAATAATAATAATAATAATAATAATAATAATAATAATAATAGTAATAACAAATAATAATAATAATAACAAATAATAATAATAATAACAATAATAATAATAATAATAGTAATAACAAATAATAATAATAATAACAAATAATAATAATAATAATAATAATAATAATAATAATAATAATAATAATAATAATAATAATAATAATAATAATAATAATAATAATAATAATAATAATAATAATAATAAATTAGAATGAATTATAATATATCTGCGACCACTGTCAGCCTCAGAGTTATCTCTGAGTTACCAGACCTTGCCACGTGGAGGCCAGTGGTTCGTCTTTAAGGTCCCCCCCCCTCGCATTCCCCAGGTTCATGTGTCCAGGAATTCATCCGTGGGCCCCCGGATGTCTCCCCTTCCTCATTTCCCTAAGGTCAGCCTCGCCTCTCTTTCTCTCTCTGCCTTCCAGCCTCAGCCTTCCCCAGGTTCATGTATCCAGGAATCCATCTGTCTGCCTCCGGATGTTTTCCCTTCCTCACCTCCCTAAGGTCAGCCTCACCAACCTGTATTCTTGCTGTCCCCAGGTCCATGTATCCAGGAATCCTTCCGTCTACCGCCGGATATCTCCCCTTCCCCACTAACCCAAGGTCAGCCTCAACTGCATGTATTCTTGCCGTCCCCAGGTTCATGTATCCAGGAATCCTTCCTTCTACCGCCGGATATCTTCCCTTCCCCACTAACCCAAGGTCAGCCTCAACTGCATGTATTCTTGCCGTCCCCAGGTTCATGTATCCAGGAATCCTTCCGTCTACCGCCGGATATCTTCCCTTCCCCACTTACCCAAGGTCAGCCTCAACTGCATGTATTCTTGCCTTGCCCAGGTTCATGTATCCAGGAATCCATCCGCTCGCTCCCGGATGTCTCCCATTTCCCACTTACCCAAGGTCAGCCTCAACAACAACCTTCCACAAGTTCATGTATCCAGGAATCCATCCGCTCGCTCCCGGATGTCTTCCCTTCCCCATTTCCCTAAGGTCGGCGGTGCCTTCCCCGGATCAGTGTCTCCAGGAGTCCACTTATGTCACCTCAGTGGATTCCCTTCCCCACTTCCCCAAGGTCAGCGGTATTCTTGCCGTTCCCAGGATCATGTATCCAGGAATCCTTCCGTCTACCGCCGGATATCTTCCCTTCCCTACTTACCCAAGGTCAGCCTCAACTGCATGTATTCTTGCCTTGCCCAGGTTCATGTATCCAGGAATCCATCCGCTCGCTCCGGATGTCTCCCCTCTTCCACTTACCTAAGGTCAGCCTCAACAACAACCTTCCACAAGTTCATGTATCCAGGAATTCATCCGCTCGCTCCCGGATGTCTTCCCTTCCCCATTTCCCTAAGGTCGGCGGTGCCTTCCCCGGATCAGTGTCTCCAGGAGTCCACTTGTGTCACCTGAGTGGACTCCCTTCCCCACTCCCCCAGAGTCAGCGGTGCCTTCCCCGGATCAGTGTCTCCAGGAGTCCACTTGTGTCACCTGAGTGGACTCCCTTCCCCACTCCCCCAGAGTCAGCGGTGCCTTCCCCGGATCAGTGTCTCCAGGAGTCCACTTGTGTCACCTGAGTGGACTTCCTTCCCCACTTCCTCAGAGTCAGCGGTGCCTTCCCTGGATCAGTGTCTCCTGGAGTCCACTTGTGTCACCTCAGGTGGACTCCCTTCCCCACTTCCCCAGAGTCAGCGGTGCCTTCCCCGGATCAGTGTCTCCAGGAGTCCACTTGTGTCACCTGAGTGGACTCCCTTCCCCACTTCCCCAGAGTCAGCGGTGCCTTCCCTGGATCAGTGTCTCCAGGAGTCCACTAGTGTCACCTCAGGTGGACTCCCTTCCCCACTTCACAGAGTCAGCGGTTGCCACCTTCAGTGACCTCGCTGCATGGAAACTTGGTCTTGTCTAGCTGGTCTACGGTAGAGACTGTCCAGGTGGGTGGAATTACTGGAGGTGACACACACAGAAAACTGCGTCCAGTAATTACATCCACCAAGACAGCCGCGACCGTAGGTCAGCTAGACGCCACCAAGCTGCCTCACAGTTCGGCCACCTCCGAGAGGCTAATTAACGTAAATTTTGGAAATCCTTTTATGTTACACTATGAAAATATACGAAGAACAAGTTGTTTTTTACTTATTTAGCTGTTTAAAAGTATTTGTGAGTGTTTTATTATTGCAGATGAATACCCAAATGTTGGTTAATTTGTCCACCACCATCATAACTATGTTAAATATTACACTGCTTTCATTTTTGTATATTTATCCGTCTTTTACATTTGGCACTCAAAGCCTAACAAGCGCAGAAATTGTTTTCATACACATATATAAGTATTTTCACAAATATTTATACGTTTAAACACATTCACCTTACTCATACATCATTATACATACACTTGCATGCATAAAAAATCACACACAATTCCATGTACTACAAATACGCACACAACAATGTACACAGTTATCTGCTATCACTATAATATGTCTGAGATCACACATACATACACACAAATATATCACTCCAAAGCCCATCCCACGAACACTTATGTACACATACATGTGTACACATTCTCATAGACATACATGTACTCGTCCACATGATTAAACAATGTAGAAGACACAATATAAGGGAAATTTAGATATGATTATGTGCTTCAATATTCAGAATATATAAGACAAAAAAAATGTTGGTTTACAGTAATTTGAGAACATTGTTTGTGTAACTTGTGAATATTTAAAGATGTGACACGACTGAGGCACTAGTGGAGGACTGTGTGTCATGTGTACATGTTATTATGTACACATTAAATACACGTGTTGTGTATGTGTGCCATGTGTACATGTTGTGTGTTGATGATTGTCATGTGTACATGTTGTGTGTTGATGATTGTCATGTGTACATGTTGTGTGTTGATGACATGTGTCATGTTTACATGTTGTGTGTTGATGATGTCATGTGTACATGTTGTGTGTGGATGATGATGTACACGTGTACATGTTATGATGTCATGTGTACATGTTGTGTGTTGATGATTGTCATGTGTACATGTTGTGTGTTGATGATTGTCATGTGTACATGTGTACATGTATACATGTTGTGTGTTGATGATTGTCATTGTACATGTTGTGTGTTGATGACATGTGTACATGTGTGTTGACGTGTCATTGTATGTATGATTGTCATTAATACAAATTAAATACACGTGTTACCATGTGTACATGTGTGATTGTCATGTGTACGTGTCATTATGTACACATTAATACACGTGTTATTGTGTATGTGTACAATGAGTACATGTTGTGTGTTGATTGTCATGTGTACATGTTGTGTGTTGATGATTGTCATGTATACATGTTGTGTGTTGATGATTGTCATGTATACATGCTGTGTGTTGATGATTGTCATGTGTACATGATGTCTGTTGATGATTGTCATGTATACATGTTGTGTGTGTGATTGTCTTGTGTACGTGTTGTGTGTTGATGATTGTCATGTATACATGCTGTGTGTTGATGATTGTCATGTGTACATGATGTCTGTTGATGATTGTCATATGTACATGTTGTGTGTTTGATTGTCATGTGTACATGTTATTATGTATGAATGCTTATAACATGTATGAATGTCGCGTGTACATGTTATTGTGTATGTATGAGTGAAAGTGAGAACTTCTAAATCTCCTCCATGAACATTTCAACAAATTTAAAAAAAACTTCTGTTTTTCGTGTTTGATAAAGGAATTTGAAGGTCGCAAATGTTTTTATATATACATACATGTACGCACATGTAAAATGTGTGTACAGAGTTTTAACACAGTATGTTAATAAAGTTCTGCTCTACATGATGGCTTGCCTTGTATATATATATATATATATATATATATATATATATATATATATATATATATATATATATATATATATATATATATATATATATGACCAAAGTACAGTGACATCACACGTCTTTAACATCACAAGCGACATCACACAACATTATCTAAGAATAATTTTTTGGGGTAAATATTTATCATCTTTCTTGCATATTGTAACTTAATTCAACACTTTAGTTATCAAAACTCTACTCTACTAACATCTCTCATATATCTTTTCCACAACTATAAATGCACCCAAGTGCAACTTTCCTTTATATAAGTGTTGTTAAGTTCAGTATTTCAGTGTTTACACATGATCCACAGATTACCTTCACTTTCTGAACTGTCACTCTTCTATGTTATCAATATTATCTTTATCATCACTTCAGTAATCTTCACTACAAACACACATATATACATACATGTGTACACATATACATCACTACAAACACACATATATACATACATGTGTACACATATACATCACTACAAACACACATATATACATACATGTGTACACATATACATCACTACAAACACACATATATACATACATGTGTACACATATACATCACTACAAACACACATATATACATACATGTGTACACATATACATCACTACAAACACACATATATACATACATGTGTACACATATACATCACTACAAACACACATATATACATACATGTGTACACATATACATCACTACAAACACACATATATACATACATGTGTACACATATACATCACTACAAACACACATATATACATACATGTGTACACATATACATCACTACAAACACACATATATACATACATGTGTACACATATACATCACTACAAACACACATATATACATACATGTGTACACATATACATCACTACAAACACACATATATACATACATGTGTACACATATACATCACTACAAACACACATATATACATACATGTGTACACATATACATCACTACAAACACACATATATACATACATGTGTACACATATACATCACTACAAACACACATATATACATACATGTGTACACATATACATCACTACAAACACACATATATACATACATGTGTACACATATACATCACTACAAACACACATATATACATACATGTGTACACATATACATCACTACAAACACACATATATACATACATGTGTACACATATACATCACTACAAACACACATATATACATACATGTGTACACATATACATCACTACAAACACACATATATACATACATGTGTACACATATACATCACTACAAACACACATATATACATACATGTGTACACATATACATCACTACAAACACACATATATACATACATGTGTACACATATACATCACTACAAACACACATATATACATACATGTGTACACATATACATCACTACAAACACACATATATACATACATGTGTACACATATACATCACTACAAACACACATATATACATACATGTGTACACATATACATCACTACAAACACACATATATACATACATGTGTACACATATACATCACTACAAACACACATATATACATACATGTGTACACATATACATCACTACAAACACACATATATACATACATGTGTACACATATACATCACTACAAACACACATATATACATACATGTGTACACATATACATCACTACAAACACACATATATACATACATGTGTACACATATACATCACTACAAACACACATATATACATACATGTGTACACATATACATCACTACAAACACACATATATACATACATGTGTACACATATACATCACTACAAACACACATATATACATACATGTGTACACATATACATCACTACAAACACACATATATACATACATGTGTACACATATACATCACTACAAACACACATATATACATACATGTGTACACATATACATCACTACAAACACACATATATACATACATGTGTACACATATACATCACTACAAACACACATATATACATACATGTGTACACATATACATCACTACAAACACACATATATACATACATGTGTACACATATACATCACTACAAACACACATATATACATACATGTGTACACATATACATCACTACAAACACACATATATACATACATGTGTACACATATACATCACTACAAACACACATATATACATACATGTGTACACATATACATCACTACAAACACACATATATACATACATGTGTACACATATACATCACTACAAACACACATATATACATACATGTGTACACATATACATCACTACAAACACACATATATATATACATACATGTGTACACATATACATCACTACAACCACACATATATACATACATGTGTACACATATACATCACTACAAACACACATATATACATACATGTGTACACATATACATCACTACAAACACACATATATACATACATGTGTACACATATACATCACTACAAACACACATATATACATACATGTGTACACATATACATCACTACAAACACACATATATACATACATGTGTACACATATACATCACTACAAACACACATATATACATACATGTGTACACATATACATCACTACAAACACACATATATACATACATGTGTACACATATACATCACTACAAACACACATATATACATACATGTGTACACATATACATCACTACAAACACACATATATACATACATGTGTACACATATACATCACTACAAACACACATATATACATACATGTGTACACATATACATCACTACAAACACACATATATACATACATGTGTACACATATACATCACTACAAACACACATATATACATACATGTGTACACATATACATCACTACAAACACACATATATACATACATGTGTACACATATACATCACTACAAACACACATATATACATACATGTGTACACATATACATCACTACAAACACACATATATACATACATGTGTACACATATACATCACTACAAACACACATATATACATACATGTGTACACATATACATCACTACAAACACACATATATACATACATGTGTACACATATACATCACTACAAACACACATATATACATACATGTGTACACATATACATCACTACAAACACACATATATACATACATGTGTACACATATACATCACTACAAACACACATATATACATACATGTGTACACATATACATCACTACAAACACACATATATACATACATGTGTACACATATACATCACTACAAACACACATATATACATACATGTGTACACATATACATCACTACAAACACACATATATACATACATGTGTACACATATACATCACTACAAACACACATATATACATACATGTGTACACATATACATCACTACAAACACACATATATACATACATGTGTACACATATACATCACTACAAACACACATATATACATACATGTGTACACATATACATCACTACAAACACACATATATACATACATGTGTACACATATACATCACTACAAACACACATATATACATACATGTGTACACATATACATCACTACAAACACACATATATACATACATGTGTACACATATACATCACTACAAACACACATATATACATACATGTGTACACATATACATCACTACAAACACACATATATACATACATGTGTACACATATACATCACTACATACACATATATACATACATGTGTACACATACACATCACTACAAACACACATATATACATACATGTGTACACATACACATCACTACACACACACACACACACACACACATATATACATACATGTGTACACATATACATCACTACAAACACACATATACATGTGTACACATATACATCACTACAAACACACATATACATACATGTGTACACATATACATCACTACAAACACACATATATACATACATGTGTACACATATACATCACTACAAACACACATATATACATACATGTGTACACATATACATCACTACAAACACACATATATACATACATGTGTACACATATACATCACTACAAACACACATATATACATACATGTGTACACATATACATCACTACAAACACACATATATACATACATGTGTACACATATACATCACTACAAACACACATATATACATACATGTGTACACATATACATCACTACAAACACACATATATACATACATGTGTACACATATACATCACTACAAACACACATATATACATACATGTGTACACATATACATCACTACAAACACACATATATACATACATGTGTACACATATACATCACTACAAACACACATATATACATACATGTGTACACATATACATCACTACAAACACACATATATACATACATGTGTACACATATACATCACTACAAACACACATATATACATACATGTGTACACATATACATCACTACAAACACACATATATACATACATGTGTACACATATACATCACTACAAACACACATATACACATACATGTGTACACATATACATCACTACAAACACACATATATACATACATGTGTACACATATACATCACTACAAACACACATATATACATACATGTGTACACATATACATCACTACAAACACACATATATACATACATGTGTACACATATACATCACTACAAACACACATATATACATACATGTGTACACATATACATCACTACAAACACACATATATACATACATGTGTACACATATACATCACTACAAACACACATATATACATACATGTGTACACATATACATCACTACAAACACACATATATACATACATGTGTACACATATACATCACTACAAACACACATATATACATACATGTGTACACATATACATCACTACAAACACACACATATATACATACATGTGTACACATATACATCACTACAAACACACATATATACATACATGTGTACACATATACATCACTACAAACACACATATATACATACATGTGTACACATATACATCACTACAAACACACATATATACATACATGTGTACACATATACATCACTACAAACACATATATACATACATGTGTACACATATACATCACTACAAACACACATATATACATACATGTGTACACATATACATCACTACCAACACACATATATACATACATGTGTACACATATACATCACTACCAACACACATATATACATACATGTGTACACATATACATCACTACAAACACACTACTACCAACACACATATATACATACATGTGTACACATATACATCACTACAAACACACTACTACCAACACACATATATACATACATGTGTACACATATACATCACTACAAACACACTACTACCAACACACATATATACATACATGTGTACACACATACATCACTACAAACACACTACTACCAACACACATATATACATACATATGTACACGTTATCATAGACATATCAACACTCTCCCTCACCATTGTTTAATTAAAATTAATATTGTATAAATTGTGTATGAGAATTTAGATAATTTTTGTTTATATCATTTAAATTTTCTCTAAGAAAGTGCAATAAGGGTTATAATTTTTTGATGAAATAATGTGGTAAAAGATGTAAATATGTGAAGAAATTACTAACTTGAGAGACTTGTGGTTAAGATAAAGAAGATATTCAGAAGAATAAACACTTTGTTTAAGTAGAATTAATTATTAAATAACTTTCTCAATTCTCATACTTACACTTCTCTCACCTCTTTATTAATGACTTAAAAAAACATTCACCACAACAGACAAAAAATAAAAACTTTCCGTGATGAAAAAAAAAAAAACACTCGACTTGGATGATTCGATCTGTTGACAATAAGAATTTTGGTGGTGGCTGCCACGACCTGGCCAGTACGACTGTGTGTTGCCACAACCTGGCCAGTACGACTGTGTGTTGCCACAACCTGGCCAGTACGACTGTGTGTTGCCACAACCTGGCCAGTACGACTGTGTGTTGCCACAACCTGGCCAGTACGACTGTGTGTTGCCACAACCTGGCCAGTACGACTGTGTGTTGCCACAACCTGGCCAGTACGACTGTGTGTTGCCACAACCTGGCCAGTACGACTGTGTGTTGCCACAACCTGGCCAGTACGACTGTGTGTTGCCACAACCTGGCCAGTACGACTGTGTGTTGCCACAACCTGGCCAGTACGACTGTGTGTTGCCACAACCTGGCCAGTACGACTGTGTGTTGCCACAACCTGGCCAGTACGACTGTGTGTTGCCACAACCTGGCCAGTACGACTGTGTGTTGCCACAACCTGGCCAGTACGACTGTGTGTTGCCACAACCTGGCCAGTACGACTGTGTGTTGCCACAACCTGGCCAGTACGACTGTGTGTTGCCACAACCTGGCCAGTACGACTGTGTGTTGCCACAACCTGGCCAGTACGACTGTGTGTTGCCACAACCTGGCCAGTACGACTGTGTGTTGCCACAACCTGGCCAGTACGACTGTGTGTTGCCACAACCTGGCCAGTACGACTGTGTGTTGCCACAACCTGGCCAGTACGACTGTGTGTTGCCACAACCTGGCCAGTACGACTGTGTGTTGCCACAACCTGGCCAGTACGACTGTGTGTTGCCACAACCTGGCCAGTACGACTGTGTGTTGCCACAACCTGGCCAGTACGACTGTGTGTTGCCACAACCTGGCCAGTACGACTGTGTGTTGCCACAACCTGGCCAGTACGACTGTGTGTTGCCACAACCTGGCCAGTACGACTGTGTGTTGCCACAACCTGGCCAGTACGACTGTGTGTTGCCACAACCTGGCCAGTACGACTGTGTGTTGCCACAACCTGGCCAGTACGACTGTGTGTTGCCACAACCTGGCCAGTACGACTGTGTGTTGCCACAACCTGGCCAGTACGACTGTGTGTTGCCACAACCTGGCCAGTACGACTGTGTGTTGCCACAACCTGGCCAGTACGACTGTGTGTTGCCACAACCTGGCCAGTACGACTGTGTGTTGCCACAACCTGGCCAGTACGACTGTGTGTTGCCACAACCTGGCCAGTACGACTGTGTGTTGCCACAACCTGGCCAGTACGACTGTGTGTTGCCACAACCTGGCCAGTACGACTGTGTGTTGCCACAACCTGGCCAGTACGACTGTGTGTTGCCACAACCTGGCCAGTACGACTGTGTGTTGCCACAACCTGGCCAGTACGACTGTGTGTTGCCACAACCTGGCCAGTACGACTGTGTGTTGCCACAACCTGGCCAGTACGACTGTGTGTTGCCACAACCTGGCCAGTACGACTGTGTGTTGCCACAACCTGGCCAGTACGACTGTGTGTTGCCACAACCTGGCCAGTACGACTGTGTGTTGCCACAACCTGGCCAGTACGACTGTGTGTTGCCACAACCTGGCCAGTACGACTGTGTGTTGCCACAACCTGGCCAGTACGACTGTGTGTTGCCACAACCTGGCCAGTACGACTGTGTGTTGCCACAACCTGGCCAGTACGACTGTGTGTTGCCACAACCTGGCCAGTACGACTGTGTGTTGCCACAACCTGGCCAGTACGACTGTGTGTTGCCACAACCTGGCCAGTACGACTGTGTGTTGCCACAACCTGGCCAGTACGACTGTGTGTTGCCACAACCTGGCCAGTACGACTGTGTGTTGCCACAACCTGGCCAGTACGACTGTGTGTTGCCACAACCTGGCCAGTACGACTGTGTGTTGCCACAACCTGGCCAGTACGACTGTGTGTTGCCACAACCTGGCCAGTACGACTGTGTGTTGCCACAACCTGGCCAGTACGACTGTGTGTTGCCACAACCTGGCCAGTACGACTGTGTGTTGCCACAACCTGGCCAGTACGACTGTGTGTTGCCACAACCTGGCCAGTACGACTGTGTGTTGCCACAACCTGGCCAGTACGACTGTGTGTTGTCACAACCTGGCCAGTACGACTGTGTGTTGCCACAACCTGGCCAGTACGACTGTGTGTTGCCACAACCTGGCCAGTACGACTGTGTGTTGCCACAACCTGGCCAGTACGACTGTGTGTTGCCACAACCTGGCCAGTACGACTGTGTGTTGTCACAACCTGGCCAGTACGACTGTGTGTTGCCACAACCTGGCCAGTACGACTGTGTGTTGCCACAACCTGGCCAGTACGACTGTGTGTTGTCACAACCTGGCCAGTACGACTGTGTTGCCACAACCTGGCCAGTACGACTGTGTGTTGCCACAACCTGGCCAGTACGACTGTGTGTTGTCACAACCTGGCCAGTACGACTGTGTGTTGTCACAACCTGGCCAGTACGACTGTGTTGTCACAACCTGGCCAGTACGACTGTGTGTTGTCACAACCTGGCCAGTACGACTGTGTGTTGCCACAACCTGGCCAGTACGACTGTGTTGCCACAACCTGGCCAGTACGACTGTGTGTTGCCACAACCTGGCCAGTACGACTGTGTGTTGCCACAACCTGGCCAGTACGACTGTGTGTTGCCACAACCTGGCCAGTACGACTGTGTTGCCACAACCTGGCCAGTACGACTGTGTGTTGCCACAACCTGGCCAGTACGACTGTGTTGCCACAACCTGGCCAGTATGACTGTGTTGCCACAACCTGGCCAGTACGACTGTGTGCTACTGTCTCCCAGACTGTTGTTATGTACTGTGATGTATCAATGAATGCATACTGAATGCATACTACACTACTGAATATTGTAGTGCACTATGTTGCAGAGATATATGCCACAAAGCCGGTAAGTACTGCTTTTATGTGTTTTTCACCACCATCGTTGTGTTGTGATGTGTATAAAGTCTGTCTGATACACCAGAGTTAATAACACTGTATGTAACATGTTTGGTAAATATCTGATTAAAGACTTATTAACAGGATTCTTTTCTTAGGATTCTGTTGCTAGGATTCAAGTGTGTAAGTCTGGACGCTACTGGAAGAACACTACTGGAAGGATTGTTACCAGAAGATTATGGTGGGTTATGCTGGAAATAGAGTGCTGGCAGGACTCTGTTGGTAAAAGACTTTAGGTGGAGGTTCGTTTGTTACTTACAAGATGAATCAAGTCAGCTGGTATTATACGTCTGCGTGATGGTGGTGTCTCCACCGAGATTATCCTTTCAGCGATTCTTTTTTTTAAGTTTTTTCCTTATGGGAAAGAGAATTTTGTCTCTTTTTGTCACATCACAAATATAATCGGTGATGTTTCCTCTAGAAAATTAATGATGGATGATTTACATGAGCGAACACAGTAGAGGGTGACAATTGTCATTCCATGACTGTGTTTTCTTTCTTCCTCAGAAACACAGTACTCGATGAAAAGAAACCTCACAAACTTCAAATACAACGACTAATACATTCCAAGAAGTAAGGAATGGCATCAAGGCCAGGAGCTTGACACCAACTACTAATAAAATGGTGACCAACAGAAAATTCGGTGTGCTGGACACACTAGAGTTGGAAAACAATATTATATACTTAAAACTAGGAAACACAGAACTATATGTGTCTTCTGGATCTTCTACATTGTGTTAACGTCTCCTCGCAGATCATAACTCTTAACTCTGGAACAAGCACCGCACTTTCTCTGAACATTCTCTAATACGTTAACATGTTCGTAGAGGTGCGGGTTATATGCTGGTGCTGCTTACTCCATAATGGACATCACATCTCTTACATTGCCCGGAATAATTCGATCGAGATTCTGGAAGGTTGATCACTGTGTCTTTCACTCTGAGGTTTGTGGCTGTGTCCCTGAGGTCTATGTTCTGAGTCCGCTAATCTTGCCTCTTCTTTAATTTTCTTAACTTCGCCCTTTCAAGGAAAGCAGTCCAAGGCCATGGAATATGGCAGGGAAAACCGTCCAGGGAGATGAAATGTGAGAGGGAAACCAACCCAGGGAGATGGAATATGACAGGGAAACCCGTCCAGAGCGATGGAATATGACAGAAAAACCCGCCAAAGGAGATGGAACATGACAGGAAAAAACAGTGAGACGGAATATAAAAGGGAAACCCGTCCAGGGAGACGTAATATGACAATGAAACCAGTTATGGGAGATGGAATATGACAGAAAAACCCGTGCAGGGCGATGTAATATGAGAGGGAAACCCGTCCAGAGCAACGGAATAAAACAGAAACCCGCCCAAAGCGATGGAATATGAAAGGGAAACACGCCCAGGGAGATGGAAAATGACAAGGAAACCAGTCCAGGTCGATGGAAAATGGCAGGGAAACCCATCCAGGGAGATGGAATATGAAAAGAAAACCCGTCCAGGGTGATGGAATATGACAGGGAAACCGGTCTAGGGCGATGGAATATGACAAAGAAACCCATCCAGGGAGATGGAATATGGCAGGGAAACCCACCAGAGCGATGGAATATGACAGAAACCCATCCAGGGAGATGGAATATGACAGGGAAACCCGTCGAGGGCGATGGAATGTGACAGCGAAACAATTTCAGGGCAATGGAAAATGACAGAGAAGCCTGTCCACGGTGATGAAAAATAACCGGGAAACCCGTACAGGGCGATGGAATATTGCAGAAAACCGTCCAAAACGAGGAAATATGACAAGAAAATCTGTCTACTGAAATAGAAAATGACAGGAAAACTCATCCATTACATAGAAAACGACAGAAAAACAGAAAATGAAAGAAAAACACGTCCAAGGCTATAGAAAATGAGGAGTTGTTCTGTTCAGGACGATGGAAAACAGGACAACCCGTCCAAGGCTGTGGAAGATGACAGAGAAACCCGTCCAGAGCGATGAAAAACTACAAGAAACAAATCCAGCCGATAGAACATGAGAGGGAAACCCGCGAAGGTCGATTGAAAATGACAGGGAAACCCTTCCAGGGGGACTGAAAATGACAACAAAACCCTTCCAAGTGATGGAATATGACAAGGAAACCCGTCCAGGATAAATGAAAAAATGACAGGAACCCGTCAATGACGAAGGAAAATGACAAGGAAACCTGTCCAGGGCGAGTAAATATGAGAGAGAAACAAGTTCAGAGTTATGGATTATGACAGAAAAACAGTCCATTGCGACGGAAAATGACAGTGAAAACCCACGAAGCTGGATGGAAAATGATAAGGACACCTGTCACCTCTCATGGACTATGACAAAGAAACCTCTCTAGGGCGAAGGAATGTGACTGGGAAACACATCCAAGGCGATGGAGTAAAAGAGATGAAATACGTCAAGGGTGACGTAAAATGACAAGAAAACCGGTCAAGGGAGATGGAATATGACAGAGAAACCTGTCCAGTGTGGTGGATAATGACAGGGATACCCGTCCAGGGTGGTGGATAATGAAAGGGATACCCGTCCAGGGTGATGGATAATGACAGGGACACCTTCCCAGGGCAGTAGATAATGACAGGGATTCCCGTCGAGAGTGGTGGATAATAACAGGGATACCTGTCCAGGGTAGTGAATAATGACAGGGATACCCGTCGAGGGTGGTGGATAATGACAATGATACCCATGCAGGGTGGTGAATAATGACAGCGGTACCCATCCAGGGTGGTTGATAATGACAGGGATACCAGTCCAGGGTGGTGGATAATGACAGGAATACCCGTCCAGGGTGGTGGATAATGACAGGGATACCCGTCCAGAGTGGTGAATAATGACAGGAACACTAAAGCAAGTGGTATTGTGACTATGTACGGGTTTCTCTGTCATATTCCATCTCCATGGACTGGTTTTCTACTCATATTCGATTTCCATGGACTAGTTTCCCTGTCATATACCGTTTCCATGGAAGGGTTTCCATGTCATGATCAATCTCAATGGACAGGTTTGTCTGTCATATTCCCTCTTCCTGGGCGGTTTCTGTCAAATTCCCTTGCCCTGTAAGGGTTTCCCTGTCATATTCCATCCCCGTGGAAGGGTTTCCCTATCATATTCCGTCGTTCTTGACTGGTTTCCTTGTCATATTCCAATTCTCATGACGAGTTTCCCTGTCATATTCCATCTCCCTGGACGGATTCCCCTCTAGCATTCCATCTCCCTGGACGGGTTTCCCTGTCATATTCCATCTCTGTGGAGGGGTTTCCCTGTCATATTCCATTTCCATCGACGGGTTTCCCTGTCATATTCCATCGCCCTAGACGGGTTTCTCTGTCATATGCCATCGTCCGGGACAGGTTTCTCTCTCATATTTCAACGCCCTGGACGGGTTTCTTTGTCATATTCCATCGCCCTGGACGGGTTTCCCTGTCATATTCCATCGCCCGGGACAGGTTTCTCTGTCAAATTACATCGCCCTTGACGGGTTTTCCTAACATATTCAATCTCCCTGGACGGATTTACCTCTCATATTACTTCTCCCTTAACAACTTTCATGTCACATTCCATCTCCCTTAACGGGTTTCCCTGTCTTATTCCATCTCCCTGGATGGGTTTCCCTCTCATATTCCATCTCCCTGGACCGGGTTCTCTGTCACATTCCTTCCCCTTGGACGGGTTGCCTTGGTATTTTTCATCGCCCTGGGCGGGTTTCCCAGTCACATTCATTCTCCTTGGACGGGTTTCCCTGTCATATTCCATCTCCCTGGATTGGTTTCCTAGTCATATTACATTTCCCTGGACTGGTTTCTCTGTCATCGCCCTGGACTGGGAAACCCGTCCAGGCCGATGGAATATGACAGGGAAACTGGTCAAGGCAATGGAATATGACAGGGGACACCCGTCCAGAGAGATGGAATATGACAGAAAAACCCGTCCAGGGTGACTTTATGCTCACATAACCATGGACTTTATGCTCACATAACCATGGACTTTATGCTCACATAACCATGGACTTTATGCTCACATAACCATGGACTTTATGCTCACATAACCATGGACTTTATGCTCACATAACCATGGACTTTATGCTCACATAACCATGGACTTTATGCTCACATAACCATGGACTTTATGCTCACATAACCATGGACTTTATGCTCACATAACCATGGACTTTATGCTCACATAACCATGGACTTTATGCTCACATAACCATGGACTTTATGCTCACATAACCATGGACTTTATGCTCAAATAACCATGGACTTTATGCTCACATAACCATGGACTTTATGCTCACATAACCATGGACTTTATGCTCACATAACCATGGACTTTATGCTCACATAACCATGGACTTTATGCTCACATAACCATGGACTTTATGCTCACATAACCATGTAACCATGGACTTTATGTTCACATAACCATGAACTTTATGCTCACATAACCATGGACTTTATGCTCACATAACCATGGACTTTATGCTCACATAACCATGGACTTTATGCTCACATAACCATGGACTTTATGCTCACATAACCATGGACTTTATGCTCACATAACCATGGACTTTATGCTCACATAACCATGGACTTTATGCTCACATAACCATGGACTTTATGCTCACATAACCATGGACTTTATGCTCACATAACCATGGACTTTATGCTCACATAACCATGGACTTTATGCTCACATAACCATGGACTTTATGCTCACATAACCATGGACTTTATGCTCACATAACCATGGACTTTATGCTCACATAACCATGGACTTTATGCTCACATAACCATGGACTTTATGCTCACATAACCATGGACTTTATGCTCACATAACCATGGACTTTATGCTCACATAACCATGGACTTTATGCTCACATAACCATGGACTTTATGCTCACATAACCATGGACTTTATGCTCACATAACCATGGACTTTATGCTCACATAACCATGGACTTTATGCTCACATAACCATGGACTTTATGCTCACATAACCCTGGACTTTATGCTCACATAACCATGGACTTTATGCTCACATAACCATGGACTTTATGATCGCATAAATGTCACTAATTTCCGGATAAACATTGTAAAACATATCTTTGACTTTGTAGTGGAGACTTAACAAGGTAACGTGGTTGTCAGGGTCAAGGTAGCGTGGTGGTCAGGGTCAAGGTAGCGTGGTGGTCAGGGTCAAGGTAGCGTGGTGGTCAGGGTCAAGGTAGCGTGGTGGTCAGGGTCAAATTAGCGTGGTGGTCAGGGTCAAGGTAGCGTGGTGGTCAGGGTCAAGGTAACGTAGTGGTCAGGGTCAAGGGAACGTGGTGGTCAGGGTCAAGGTAACGTTGTGGTCAGGCTCAAGGTAGCGTGGTGGTCATGGTCAAGGTAACGTGGTAGTCAAAGTAGATCTTATTTGATCGACTTTCTTTTATTCTCTAAGAATTTTTATTATTAATGTAGGTCAATGTTTTTTCCTCTCAATATATAGGAAGAGGAAAGTGCAGATGAGAAGAAAAACATTGTAACTGTTCTAGACATCTCTTAAGTCACTTCTCCTTCCTTCACATCTCTCACTTCTGTCTTCACATCTCTCACTTCTCCTGTCTTCACATCTCTCACTTCTGTCTTCACATCTCTCACTTCTGTCTTCACATCTCTCACTTCTCCTGTCTTCACATCTCTCACTTCTGTCTTCACATCTCTCACTTCTGTCTTCACATCTCTCACTTCTGTCTTCACATCTCTCACTTCTGTCTTCACATCTCTCACTTCTCCTGTCTTCACATCTCTCACTTCTGTCTTCACATCTCTCACTTCTGTCTTCACATCTCTCACTTCTGTCTTCACATCTCTCACTTCTGTCTTCACATCTCTCACTTCTGTCTTCACATCTCTCACTTCTGTCTTCACATCTCTCACTTCTGTCTTCACATCTCTCACTTCTCCTGTCTTCACATCTCTCACTTCTGTCTTCACATCTCTCACTTCTGTCTTCACATCTCTCACTTCTGTCTTCACATCTCTCACTTCTGTCTTCACATCTCTCACTTCTGTCTTCACATCTCTCACTTCTGTCTTCACATCTCTCACTTCTGTCTTCACATCTCTCACTTCTCCTGTCTTCACATCTCTCACTTCTGTCTTCACATCTCTCACTTCTGTCTTCACATCTCTCACTTCTGTCTTCACATCTCTCAC
>NC_091318.1:2381381-2398881 GCF_038502225.1 Cherax quadricarinatus
CAGTCCATCACTTTCACCAATCCATCACCTTCACCAGCAGTCCATCACCCTCACCATCAGTCGATCACTCTCACCACCAGTGCATCACTCTCACCACCAGTCCATCACCCTCACCATCAGTCCATCACACAATCACCACCAGGAAATCAATCACCCTCATCACAATCACCACCAGTCACCACCAGTCCATCACCCTCAGCAGCAGTCAATCACCACCAGGAAATCACCTTCACCACCAGTCAATCACCCTCACCACAGGTCAATCACCTTCAGTCCGTCACTATCACCAACAGTCCATCACTCTCACCACCAGTCCATCACTCTCATCACTAGTCAATCAGCCTAACCACCAGTTCATCACCCTCACCACCAGTCCATCATCCTCACCGCCAGTCCATCACCCTCACCACCAGTCCATCACCCTCACCACCAGTCCATTACTCTAACCAACAGTCCATCACCCTCACCACCAGTCCATCACCCTCACCACCAGTCAATCACCCTAATCCTCAGTCCATCACCCTCAACAACAGTCCATCACCATCACCACCATTCCATCACTCTCACCACCAGTGCATCACCCTCACCGCCAGTCCATCCCCCTCACCACCAGTCCATCAGCCTCACCACCAGTCAATCGCCCTCACCAAGAGTTCATCACAATGGTCAACCGTTCGTCACAAGCGTCAGTCGGTCATCACAATCGTCAGTCGCTCATCACAATAGTCAGTCGTTCGTCTCAATCGTCAATCGTTCGTCTCAATCGCCAGTCGTTCATCACAATCGTCAGTCTTTCACCACAATCATCAGTCGTTCATCACAATCGTCAGTCGTTCATCACAAGCGTCAGCCGTTCATTGCAATCGTCAGCCGTTCATCACAAGCGTCAGTCGTTCATCGCAATCGTCAGTCGTTCATCACAAGCGTCAATCGTTCATCACAATCGTCAGTCGTTCATCACAAGCGTCAGTCGTTCACCTCAATCGTCAGTCGTTCATCACAATCGTCAGTCGTTCACAACAATCGTCAGTCGTTCATCACAATCGTCAGTCGTTCATCACAATCGTTAGTCGTTCATCACAATCGTCAATCGTTCGTCACACTCGTCAGTTGCTCATCACAATCGTCAGTCGCTCGTCACAATCGTCGCAGGTTCATCACCTTCACCACCAGTGCATCTCCCTCCCCATCAGTCCATAACTCTCATCACCAGTCCATCACTCTCTCCACCCATCCATCACTCTCTCCACCAGTCCATCACCATTACCACGAGTCCATCACCTTCACCACCAGTCCATCACTCTCACCACCAGTCCAACACTCTCACCCCCAATCCATCACCCTCACCACCAGTCCATCACCAACAACATCAGTACATCACTCACACCACCAGTACATAACTATCACCACCAGTCCATCACACGTACCTCCTCCACCACTTCCACCAATCCATCACCTTCACCACCAGTCCATCACCAACAACATCAGTACATCACACCACCAGTCACCACCACCAGCAGTCCATCACTTCCACCAATCCATTACCCTCACCAGCAGTCCATCACCCTCACCACCAGTCCATCACTCTCACCTCCAGTTCATCACTCTCACCACCAGTCCATCACTCTCACCACCAGTCCATCACCCTCACCCTCACCATCAGTCCATCACCCTCACCACCAGTCCTTCACCCTCACCACCAGTCTATCACCCTCAGCACCAGTCAATCACCACCAGGCAATCACCCTCACCACAGGTCAATCACCTTCAGTCCGTAACTATCACCAACAGTACATCACTCTCACCACCAGTCCATCACTCTCATCACTAGTCAATCAGCCTAACCACCAGTTCGTCACCCTCACCACCAGTCCATCATCCTCACAGCCAGTCCATCACACTCACCGCCAGTCCCTCACACTAACCACCAGTCTATCACCCTCACCATTAGTCCATCACCCTCACCATCAATCCATCACCCTCACCACCAGTCCCTCACACTAACCACCAGTCTATCACCCTCACCATTAGTCCATCACCCTCACCATCAATCCATCACCCTCACCACCAGTCCTTCACCCTCACCATCCGTCCATCACCCTCACCACCAGTACTTCACCTTCACAACCACTCCTTCACCCTCACCATCAGTCCTTCACCCTCACCATAAGTCCATCACCCTCACCATCAGTCCTTCACCCTCACCATAAGTCCATCACCCTCACCATCAGTTCATCACCCTCACCCCCAGCCCATTGCCAATAATTTCACCAAACGTCCATCACCACCACTCTCACCACCAGTCCATCTCTTTCACCACCAGTCCATGACCCTCACCACCAGTCCATCTCTTTCA
The DNA here is from genome assembly GCF_038502225.1 of Cherax quadricarinatus. Lineage (NCBI taxonomy): Eukaryota > Metazoa > Arthropoda > Malacostraca > Decapoda > Parastacidae > Cherax > Cherax quadricarinatus. The sequence continues at coordinate 2,383,738 of NC_091318.1, forward strand.
CCACCAGTCCATGACCCTCACCACCAGACCGTAGCCCTCACCTCCAGTTCATCACCCTTAACACCAGTCAATCATATCACCCTCACCACCAGTACATGACCCTCACCACAAGTACATCACCCTCATCACAAGTACATCACCCTCATCACAAGTACATCACCCTCATCACAAGTACATCACCCTCATCACAAGTACATCACCCTCACCACAAGTACATCACCCTCACCACAAGTACATCACCCTCACCACAAGTACTCACCCTCACCACCAGTGCATCACCCTCACCACAAGTACATCACCCTCGCCACCAGTTCGTCACCATCACCACCATTCCTTCACCGTTACCACCAGTCCATCAGTCTATCACCCTCACCAACAGTCCCTAACTCTCACCACCAGTCAATCATCCTCACCACCAGTCCACCACTCTCAACACCAGTCCATAACCATCACCCCCCAGTCCATCACCCTCACTACTAGTCTATCACCTTCACCACCAGTCGAAAACTCTCGCCACGAATCGGTCACCCTCATCACAAGTCCATCACCCTCAGCCTCTCCGCCAGTCCTACACTCTCACCAACAGTCCCTCACTCTCACCACCAATCATCACCCTCATCACCAGTCAATCACCCTCACCACCAGTATATCACAATCACCCTCACCACCACTCCATTACAATCATCCTCACCACCTGTCCATCACAATCACCCTCACCACCTGTCCATCACAATCATCCTCACCACCTGTCCATCACAATCATCCTCACCACCTGTCCATCACAATCATCCTCACCACCTGTCCATCACAATCACCCTCACCACCACTCCATCACAATCACCCTCACCACCTGTCCATCACAATCATCCTCACCACCTGTCCATCACAATCACCCTCACCACCACTCCATCACAATCATCCTCACCACCTGTCAATCACAATCACCCTCACCACCTGTCCATCACAATCACCCTCACCACCTGTCCATCACAATCATCCTCACCACCTGTCCATCACAATCACCCTCACCACCACTCCATCACAATCACCCTCACCACCACTCCATCACAATCATCCTCACCACCTGTCCATCACAATCACCCTCACCACCACTCCATCACAATCATCCTCACCACCTGTCCATCACAATCACCCTCACCACCACTCCATCACAATCATCCTCACCACCTGTCCATCACAATCACCCTCACCACCACTCCATCACAATCACCCTCACCACCACTCCATCACAATCACCCTCACCACCACTCCATCACAATCACCCTCACCACCACTCCATCACAATCACCCTCACCACCACTCCATCACAATCATCCTCACCACCTGTCCATCACAATCACCCTCACCACCACTCCATCACAATCACCCTCACCACCACTCCATCACAATCATCCTCACCACATGTCCAACATAATCACTCTCACCATCAGTCCATTTTTAACACTATCAGTCCATCACCCTCACCACCAGTGTTTCACCTTTTCCACCAATCCTTCACTCTCACCAACAGTCCAACAACCTCACCACCATCAGATCACCCTCACCACCAATCCATCACCCTCACCACCAATCCATCTCCCTCACCACCAGTTCATCACCTTAACCAACAGTCAATTATACTCACAACAAATTCTTCACCCTCAACTCCAGTCCATCACCCTCAACTTCAGTCCATCACCCTCACCACCTGTCCATCACTCTCACCACCAATCCATAATCCTCACCACCAGTCCACCTTCACCACAAGTTCATCACCATCACAATCAGTCCGTCACCCTCACCACCAGTTCATCACCCTCGCCACCAGTCCACTCTCACTACCAGGTCATCACCCTCACCACCAGTCGTCACCACCACCGATGGAAATTCTAGAAAATGGGAGGCATAGACGAGATTGGAGAAAGAGACTTCATAGTAGGTACACTTCAGTCTGGGGAGCACAAGATAATCATTGCAGTGATGTATAATCCGCCACAGAACTGCAGGAGGCCAAGAGAGGAATATGAAGAGAGCAGCAGAGCAATGGTGGACACACTGGCTAAGGTGGCACGAAGAGCTCACTCGAGCAGAGCAAAGTTACTGGTTATGGGCGATTTCAACCACAGGGAGATTGATTGGGAAAACCTGGAGCCACACGGGGGTCCCGAAACATGGAGAACCAAGATGATAGATGTGGTACAGGAAAACCTCATGCACCAACATGTCAAGGACACTACCAGAGTGAGAGGGGAGGACGAACCAGCAAGACTGGACCTTGTGTTCACCCTGTGGAGCTAGTGAATACGCGGTTCTGTGCTTTGAATACATAGTAGAGATACAAGTGGAGAGGGTAACAGGAGTTGAATGGGAAAAGCCAGACTATAAAAGAGGGGACTACATAGGTTTGAGGAACTTCCTGCAGGAGGATCAGTGAGACAGAGAGCTGGAAGGAAAGTCAGTAAACGAAATGATGGAATACGTAACAACAAAATGCAAGGAGGCAGAGGAAAGATTTGATCCCATGGGCAACAGAAAAAATAAGAAGACCAGAACGAGCCCCTGGCCTACCCGACGGTGTAAGGAGACAAAAACTAAGTGTAATAAAAAATGGAAAAAGTACAGAAGGCATAGAACACATGAAAATAGGGAGATTAGTCGCAGAGCCAGGAACGAGTACGCACAGGTAAGGAGATAGCCCCAGCGACAGTATGAAAATAACATAGCACCGAAAGTCAAGTCTGACCCGAAACTGTTGTATTGCCACAACAGGAGGAAGACAACAGTCAAAGACCAGGTGATCAGGCTGAGGACAGAAGGTGGGGAATTCACAGGAAACGATCAGGAGGTATGTGAAAAGCAAAACAGAAGATTTAAGGAAGTATTTACAGTAGAGACAGGAAGGGCTCTGGGAAGACAGCACAGAGGGAAACATCAACAGGGAATATACCAACAAGTGTTGGATGACATACGAGCAACGGAGGAGGAGGTGCAGAAGGTGCCATGTGATCTTGATACCTAAAAGGCGATAGGACCGGACAACATCTTCCCGTGGGTCCTCAGAGAAAGAGCAGAGACGCTGTGCATGCACTGACCACAATCTTCAATACATCCCTTGAAACTGGGCAGCTACCTGAGATATGGAAGACGGCAAATGTAGTCCCTATTTTTAAGAAAGGAGACAGAAACGAGGCACTAAACTACAGACCAGTGTCTCTGACATGTAAAGTATGCAAAGTCATGGAGAAGATTATCAGGAGGAGAGTGGTAGAGCACCTGGAACGGAACAAGAATATAAATGACAACCAGCATGGATTCATGGGAGGCAAATCCTGTGTCACAAACCTTCTGGAGTTTTATGACAAGGTAACAGAAGTAAGACACGAGAGAGAGGGGTGGGTGGATTGCATTTTCCTGGACTGCAGGAAGGCCTTCGACACAGTTCCTCACAAGAGATTAGTGCAGAAGCTGGAGAATCAGGCGTGTATAACAGGGAGGGCACTGCAATGGATCAGAGAATACCTGACAAAGAGGCAACAACGAGTCATGGTACGTGAAGAGGTATCACAGTGGGCGCCTGTGACGAGCGGGGTCCCACAGGGATCAGTTCTAGGACCAGTGCTATTTTTGATATATGTGAATGACATGATGGAAGGGTTAGAGTCAGAAGTGTCCCTATTCGCAGATGATGTGAAGTTGATGAGAAGAATTAAATCGGATGAGGATCAGGCAGGACTACAAAGAGACCTGGACAGAATGGACATGTGGTCCAGAAACTGGCTTCTTGAATTCAACCTTGCCAAATGCAAAGTCATGAAGATTGGGGAAGGGCAAAGAAGACCGCAGACAGAGTATAGGCTAGGTAGACAAAGACTGGAAACCTCTCTCAAGGAGAAAGATCTTGGCGTGACCATAACACCGAGCACGTCTCCGGAGGCACACGTTAACCAAATAACTGCTGCAGCATACGGGCGCCTGGCAAACCTGCGAATAGCGTTCCGATACCTTAATAAGGAATCATTCAAGACACTGTACACTGTGTACGTCAGGCCCATACTGGAGTATGCAGCACCTGTTTGGAACCCACACCTGGTCAAGCACGTCAAGAAATTAGAGAAAGTACAAAGGTTTGCAACAAGGCTAGTTCCAGAGCTCAGGGGAATGTCCTACGATGAGAGGTTGAGGGAAATCGGAATGACGACACTGGAGGAGAGAAGGGTTAGGGGAGACATGATAACGACATGCAAGATACTGCGTGGAATAGATAAGGTGGACAGAGACAGGATGCTCCAGAGAGGGGACACAGAAACAATGGGTCACAATTGGAAGCTGAAGATTCAGACGACTCACAGGGATGTTAGGAAGTATTTCTTCAGTCACAGAGTCGTCAGGAAGTGGAATAGCCTAGCAAGTGACGTAGTGGAGGCAGGAACCATACATAGATTTAAGACGAGGTATGACAAAGCTCAGGAAGCAGAGATAGGACCTAGTAGCGATCAGTGAAGAGGCTGGGCAGGAGCTGAGTCTCGACCCCTGCTACCACAATTAGGTGAGCACACACACACACATACACACACACACACACACACACACACACACACACACACACACACACACACACACACACACAGATAAGGAGGGAGGCCCAGCGATAGTACGAAAACAGCATAGCGTCGAAAGTCAAGTCCTACCCGAAACTGCTGTATAGCCACATTAGGAGAAAGACAACAGTCAAAGATCAGGTAATCAGGCTGAGGAAAGAAGGTGGGGAGCTCACAAGAAACGATCAAGCGGTATGTGAGGAGCTCAACACGAGATTTTAGGAAGTATTTACAGTAAAACCAGGAAGGACTCTGGGAAGACAAAACAGGGGAGGACACCAAGAAGGGTTATACTAACAAGTGTTGGATGAAATACACACAAATGAGGAGGAGGTGAAGAAGCTGCTAAGTAGCCTTAATACCTCAAAGTCGGTGGGCCCGGACATCTCTCCGTGGGTCTTTAGAGAGGGAGCAGAGACGCTGTGCCATTAACCACAATTTTCAACACATCCCTTGAAACTGGACAACTGTCTGAGGTATGGAAGACGGCAAATATAGTCCCCATTTTTAAGAAAGAAGACGGAAACGAGGCGCTAAACTATAGACCAGTGTCACTGACGTGTATAGTATGCAAAGTCATGGAGAAGATTATCGGGAGGAAAGTGTTGGAGCACCTGGAACGGAACGAGATTATAAACGACAACTAGCACTGATTCATGGAAGGCAAATCCTGTGTCACAAACATTCTGGAGTTTCATGACAAAGTAACAGAAGTAAGACACGAGAGAGAGGGCTGGGTTGATTACATTTTCTTGGGCTGCAAGAAGGCCTTCGACACAGTTCCTCACAAGAGATTAGTGCAGAAGCTGGTGGATCAGGCACGTATAACAGGAAGGGCACTGCAATGGATCAGAGAATACCTGACAGGGAGGCAACAACGAGTCATGGTACGTGATAAGGTATCACAGAGGGTGCCTGTGACGAGCGGGGCCCCACAGGGGTCAGTCCTAGGAGCAGTGCTATTTCTGGTATACGTGAATGACATGACGGAAGTGTCCCTGTTCGCAGATGATGTGAAGTTGATAAGGAGAATTAAATCGGATGAGAATCAGGTAGGACTTCAAAGAGACCTAGACAGGCTGGACACGTGGTCCAGCAACTAGCTTCTCGAGTGTAACCCCGCCAAATGCAAAGTCATGAAGATCGGGGAAGGGCAAAGAAGACCGCAGTCAGAGTACAGGCTAGGTGGCCAAAAACTGGAAACCTCGTTCAAGGAGAAAGATCTTGGGGTGAGTATAACACCGAGCACGTCTCCGGGAGCACACTTCAACCAGATAACTGCTGCAGCATATGGGCGCCTGGCAAACCTGAGAATAACATTCCGATACCTTAGTCAGGCCCATACTGGAGTATGCAGCACTAGTTTGGAACCCACATCTGGTCAAGCACGTCAAGAAATTAGAGAAAGTGCAAAAGGTTTGCAACAAGGGAAATCGGCCTGTCCACACTGGAGGACAGGAGGTTTAGGGGAGATCTGATAACGACATACAAAATACTGCGTGGAATAGATAAGGTGGACAGAGACAGGCTGTTACAGAGAGGGGACCCATTAAATAAGGGGTCTCAATTGGAAGTTGAAGACTCGAATGAATCAAAGGGATGTTAGGAAGTATTTCTTCAGTCATAGAGTTGTCACGAAGTGGAATAGTGAGGTATTGGAGGCAGGAACCATACAAAGCTTTAAGACGAGGTATGATAAAGCTCATGGAACATGGAGAAAGAGGAGCTAGTAGCGATCAGTGAAGAGGCGGGGCCAGGAGCTGAGTCTCGACCCCTGCAACCACAATTCATTGAGTACACACACAAACACCCTCACACCCAGCCAACTACCCCGCCACTTACCCACCTGGGAAAGTGAGGGAATTCATCTGAGGGGACACAGATGGACTTCTGGACACACGGATCTAGGGAAAGTACCAAAACAACCGGGAGTGGGAAGTGTGGAAGGGTTGACATCCGGGGGCCCACGGATGGAGACCTGGAAGCATAAACCACACCTGACTATGACCACACATGACTATGACCACACCTGACTATGACCACACCTGACTATGACCTCACCTAACTATAACCACACATCACTAAGACCAAATCTCACTACGACCACACCTCACTATGACCACACCTCACTACAACCACATCTCACTACGACCACACATCACTGTATATGACCACTCCTGGGAATGCATCTGAGGGGACACAGATAGACATCTGTAGACACGGAACTAAGGAAAGCACCAAAACAACTGTAAGTGTTGACATCCGTGAACCCACGGATGGAGACCTGGAAACATGAACCACATCTAACTATGACCACATCTAACTATGACCACACCTCTCTATGACTATGACATCACGTAAACTATGACCTCAATATGACTATGACACACCTCACTATACTTAGGTTTTTCTCAAGTTTGTTGACAATGTAAAAATAAAATAACTGAAATCAACCTGCTTGTTCAAGAAACCTCGTTCACTGGTTTATAATTCACTCAAAAAAAAAAAAAACTATCTGTAAACAAAAAGAGAATAAACATAAAAACTAACATCATAGATAACACATATAAACAGAACGAAAACAGATAATAATTAGTGCAATAATTTAACTGTTTATTGATAATGTTGAGAAGACATAAGATAAATCAAGACATAATGTCATATGAACAAATATAATGTTATTTTTGAAAAAAAATTAGATAATTAAATTTGATTTTCCAATGTGGAACTTGTGGTTGTTGTTTGGTACATAAATACTTAATTCTGGGTCGAACATTAGATAAACACACACAGATAAACACGCGGATAAACACACACGGATAAACACACACAGATAAACACACGCGAATTTCATCATCAACTGAAAGGAGACGATTTCTGTCTTTGTTGATGATATTAGTTAAATAAGAAAAAGTTTGCTGACACTTGTAAGAAGTTGAAAACTGCAACAATATATTTCTTTCTTTCATATGAAAGACTTAAACTTTCAATATCTTAAAAGTTTTCATAAGATCTCTCAGTCTCCATTTTTTAAAAGAATGAAAGGCTGAATGCTTCGATTTTTTTTTATTTTTTGCTTCTGAGTGATGGCAGGAGTTTGGTAGGTTTTCTCTGTACCGTCTCCAGTATACTTTTGTCTTTTACGTAATTTGGAGACCAAAACTGGATGGCATATTCAAGATGAGGACTCACATGTGCATTATGGAGAGTCAATATTGTGTTCTTTCTGTTGTGCTTCAAACATAGTGTTGTGTCAACTTTTCTGCTCATAGACAGTCATTGCTTGTCAGAGTATATCTTGGCACAAAAAAGAAAATCTCCCTGTCATTGAAGTAAAAATTGGTTTACAGTGGTCTTAAACACTCGGAATGAATAAACACAACCACAGTGGAAATGTTTATAATATCGATGACGATGGTATGATTATATCATTATTATATTTGGTATCGTGAAGGTGTACCTGACAGTGGTTGGTATCGTGAAGGTGTACCTGACAGTGGTTGGTATCGTGAAGGTGTACCTGACAGTGGTTGGTATCGTGAAGGTGTACCTGACAGTGGTTGGTATCGTGAAGGTGTACCTGACAGTGGTTGGTATCGTGAAGGTGTACCTGACAGTGGTTGGTATCGTGAAGGTGTACCTGACAGTGGTTGGTATCGTGAAGGTGTACCTGACAGTGGTTGGTATCGTGAAGGTGTACCTGACAGTGGTTGGTATGGTGAAGGTGTACCTGACAGTGGTTGGTATCGTGAAGGTGTACCTGACAGTGGTTGGTATCGTGAAGGTGTACCTGACAGTGGTTGGTATCGTGAAGGTGTACCTGACAGTGGTTGGTATCGTGAAGGTGTACCTGACAGTGGTTGGTATCGTGAAGGTGTACCTGACAGTGGTTGGTATGGTGAAGGTGTACCTGACAGTGGTTGGTATCGTGAAGGTGTACCTGACAGTGGTTGGTATGGTGAAGGTGTACCTGACAATGGTTGGTATCGTGAAGGTGTACCTGACAGTGGTTGGTATGGTGAAGGTGTACCTGACAGTGGTTGGTATCGTGAAGGTGTACCTGACAGTGGTTGGTATCGTGAAGGTGTACCTGACAGTGGTTGGTATCGTGAAGGTGTACCTGACAGTGGTTGGTATCGTGAAGGTGTACCTGACAGTGGTTGGTATCGTGAAGGTGTACCTGACAGTGGTTGGTATGGTGAAGGTGTACCTGACAGTGGTTGGTATCGTGAAGGTGTACCTGACAGTGGTTGGTATCGTGAAGGTGTACCTGACAGTGGTTGGTATCGTGAAGGTGTACCTGACAGTGGTTGGTATCGTGAAGGTGTACCTGACAGTGGTTGGTATGGTGAAGGTGTACCTGACAGTGGTTGGTATCGTGAAGGTGTACCTGACAGTGGTTGGTATCGTGAAGGTGTACCTGACAGTGGTTGGTATGGTGAAGGTGTACCTGACAGTGGTTGGTATCGTGAAGGTGTACCTGACAGTGGTTGGTATCGTGAAGGTGTACCTGACAGTGGTTGGTATCGTGAAGGTGTACCTGACAGTGGTTGGTATCGTGAAGGTGTACCTGACAGTGGTTGGTATGGTGAAGGTGTACCTGACAGTGGTTGGTATCGTGAAGGTGTACCTGACAGTGGTTGGTATCGTGAAGGTGTACCTGACAGTGGTTGGTATCGTGAAGGTGTACCTGACAGTGGTTGGTATCGTGAAGGTGTACCTGACAGTGGTTGGTATGGTGAAGGTGTACCTGACAGTGGTTGGTATCGTGAAGGTGTACCTGACAGTGGTTGGTATGGTGAAGGTGTACCTGACAGTGGTTGGTATCGTGAAGGTGTACCTGACAGTGGTTGGTATGGTGAAGGTGTACCTGACAGTGGTTGGTATCGTGAAGGTGTACCTGACAGTGGTTGGTATCGTGAAGGTGTACCTGACAGTGGTTGGTATCGTGAAGGTGTACCTGACAGTGGTTGGTATCGTGAAGGTGTACCTGACAGTGGTTGGTATCGTGAAGGTGTACCTGACAGGAAGAGGTAGTGGTAGTAGTAGTAGTAGTAGTGGTAGTAGTAGTAGAAGTAATGGTAGTAGTGGTAGAAGTGGTAGTAGTAATGGCGGAGAAGGAAAGAAGATATAATGGGGAAGTAAGGGTGAGGAGCCAGTCAAATACAAAGAAAGGGAAGCACTGCAAGGGAGCTAGGTGCCCACAGAGGGAGAGCAAGAAACGACCGAAACGTCGTCGTAAGCTCCTCTCTTCTATGTGCGGGTTGTCTGTGTATTGTGAAAGCTTCTTCCGACGGGTTTTAAACTTTCATTATGCCTCATCTGAATGGTTTCGATATTATGAGGATGATAGTCTTAAAGTTCAGCCTGCGTAGGTACAAATTTGCCAGTAATAGCAAAGTTAGAAACATTGAAATCAAGAGACTTCATGCTGTAACTGAAGGTCGTCTCTTCTGATTACCTTCAAATTCTTAGCGCTGATGTTTTTCTCGATGGAAAGTTGATCTTGTTATTGAGTCATTATGGTAAACAGATTGTGATAATGATTTACAGTCAACAATGTGAGAATGTTTCTTGTGATCACCTTCACAACTTTAACACTGATGCTGCTGATGAGAAGGATGATTCCTGCACTAACTGACTGTCCACCTGTAAAACTGAAGAAAAAAACAATTAAAAATGGAAACTATATCTGGATAACGCCTCTTATTGTCAGCTTCAAATTTTTAATACATGCACAAATAACCCGCACATAGATTAGAGGAGTTGACGACGACGTTTCGGTCCTATTTGTGTATTGTTCCAGTCAAGGTATTGTGCCTTTTTGTACAATTTTAGTACAAGTGTTTTGTTCCCCTGAAGGTTCACATTTTCTTTGTAACATTGATTTTCTTTTAAAACCAAGTGAATGTCTTCTCTTATTGTCTTCCAACTTTATCTCTGGTGTATCTTAGAGGTGAGTCTGGTCAGATGGACTTTGAGTCTGGTCAGATGGACTTTGAGTCTGGTCAGATGGACTTTGAGTCTGGTCAGATGGACTTTGAGTCTGGTCAGATGGACTTTGAGTCTGGTCAGATGGACTTTGAGTCTGGTCAGATGGACTTTGAGTCTGGTCAGATGGACTTTGAGTCTGGTCAGATGGACTTTGGGCTCTTTACCTACCAACTTGCCAGTTTAATAATGTGGGTAATATAATTAGATCTGCTGGAGAATGGCTCTTCTAGTCAGTTACAAACTTTCGACATAAATTTGAGAATTTTGTAAAAAAAAGTTGTTTGGGTTATCATAGTCTTGTGAACAACTAACAAAGTAAACCTTCACCACCTGTTTTTTTAGGGCGATTAACAGATACTATTTTTTTTTTCTAAAACCTTAAACAAATAATAAATATCAAACTGAATTTAATAGTATTAGAGCCATGGTTTACTATGTGTCCTTTAAAAGGAGGACAATTTGAGTCTCATCAAAATCCCATTACTGGTGTTCTCGATATAAACGGGAAAAGAATCTCCCTGAGAGTTAGTTATTAAAACACTCTGAACACTGGTTTGAGAGAGTTGTGACTCGTGATATACTTAGTGTAACACTGGAAATAGCGTTCCGTTTGATGCCTCTGCTGCCTCTCATCAGCTACCCCTCTTCTTCGCATTTAAACTCAGCCGTTCGCCTCTATCAACGTGTAGTGTAGAGGCGTATTTTGCTGCTTCGCTGGTACTCGAATATCTGAGTTCCGCACAGCTAGTCGCCTCTGCCTACCTGAGAAATACGGACGAATCTCCCATCCTGCGTGAGTTGGTGATCCAGACCTGACTGAGGCCTGCCAGATGAATCCGACTGTACCACTTGTACAAAATGTGTTATATCTCTAACTGAGGAAGATGTACCTGTTATTCTTCTATGCACTGAGCGTTTCTGGGAGGAATGCTGCATAGTTGGAACAAAACAAGAGTGGTTAAGAACAATTTAAGGAGCATTGCAGTACCTGGTAACTCCTTTGGAGACGGCTTTTTAACTGTAACATGCCAGAGGTTCATCTATAAACATAGTAAGTTTGTGCTGATTTGTTTGTCCGCAGAGTGAAAATTTGTCTGTCATTCCAATTCACGTGTGCTAGCTATGTTAAGTGCTGCGGGTTTGGAATAATTAACGAATAGTGCAGTGTTGGTAACTCTCGAGATGACTGTGGCCAGGTGAATGACGTTGAAAATATCACTGCGACCGAAATAACAAAAAAGGCACAATACCGTGACTAGAACGATACACTAATAACCCGCACATAAAAGAGAGAAGCTTACGACGACGTTTCGGTCAGACTTGGACCATTGACAAAGTCACACTGTCACAAAATCACAGTGTGACTTTGTCAATGGTTCAAGTCGGACCGAAACGTCGTCGTAAGCTTCTCTCTTTTATGTGCGGGTTATTTGTGTATCACTGCGACCCGCAGACCACTACACCTATTTTGCCTGTGTCTAGCGAGGTGAATATCCCTTCCTTGTCCCTTCTATTCACCGGTATCCTTTAACCCATCGCCAGTGTGAAACTCCTGTCAGCTATGAGTATAGCTGATGGTGTTGACGTAGATGATGGCGAAGGCAGATTTGAAACATAGTTTAGTAAACAGGCCCGGAAAAAGGAACGAGGCTTCCAGAGAAAGCTTGCTGCAAGCAATACAGTGGGCTCATACCCTCCCAAAGCTGTCAGGTTAGATTTCCCTAACAACACTGATCAAGAGACCAAGTGTAACTGGTTTTCCGAAGCTAGTGTAGACAATCATGAAAAAACGATCAAGTTTCTCCACGATGAGGATAATTACGTATTTGTGCCTAATGATTCAGCATTTATAGACAAACTTCTCACTCACGAATATGCCAAAATCAAACTCCGAGCTGCCCCACCAAGGGCACCTAAAGTGCTTATTGCCATCTACAACGTCAACAAGCACTTGAATCCTCAATATTTGGCGTCAGAGCAAGTTGCAAGCCCTCGTCGACTTTCCAACTGTCTGATATTAGCTGAGTGGACTGGCCAGGGGACTGCCACGCTATATTCACTCCCGTGCAGCCCTCAACAGACGCTATTACACTGCATTGTACAGACCTTCTCAACGTCTATGTTATAAGTGTCAACGCTGGGGCCACATTGCCAGGAAATGCCCAGCTGAGTCACACTGGTGTGCAGTGTGTGCCAACGCTCATCCTTCTGAACGGTGTTATGATATTATCAAACATCAACAGACTGTTGCTAAATAATGTATCAATTGTAAGACCTCAGGAGTTACAGCAGCTCATACTGACTGCAGTGTGAGGGCTGCCCACATCGCAGCCAACCGCACCTCACCATGTACCCCTCATTATGACCCCCCAGGACTACCAGGTATTTCGAGTCTGAATACTGGCTCATGCCTGCCCTCAGACAATGGGGTTGAGCACCTCACGTGGGGAGCACGTCAACAGACCTCCATCACGTCGGCTGTCAATACCAGCCTAGCTGAGTCAGCTGACAGTCAGCCAACGAGCTCAGCTGACCGGGACTTCACGTCTCCAGATGTTCCAAGTCTTGCTCCTGTGGTATACAACCTGATGTCGCGCATAAAAGTACTGGAAACACAACAATTTCTCCTGAAACAACAACTTGAGCAACACAAGGAAAGATGTGTAGAGTGTACCAATAACAAGATTGTCACAATTTGTGAAAGCAAGTGTAAGGCTGCTGAACAAGGTGGTGGTGGTAGTGGTGGTGTCCTTAATTGCAGTTATGACGAATACAATACTTGTGTTGATAAGTACAGTGAGCATCATAATGAAGGCAATGGTGTCTATGATGTTAGTAATAGTTATGAGAGTAATATAAGTGGTGGTGCTGAGTGTGATGAGGTTAACCACATTGACATTATTGTTGAATACAATACTGTTGATAAACGTAATGAACACAATGTTGGTAGTGGTGTTGGTGATGACAGTTATAGTGATGTGTGTAATGTTAGTGGAGGAAGGAATGTGAGTGGTGGTGTCACCTATCATACATTCACACATGAACAGCGTCGTGCTCCGTGTAAACAAAGACTCCCACGAGGCCTTACAACTGGAAGTGCACTTAAAAAACTCATGGACCAGGGTAACACTGCTGACATTGATAAGGTCTGCTATTTATATGATTTTTTTTTTCATTATGCTGAGAAACTCAACAAGATCCCAGGACTACTATAATGGATTAAAACTCGTATAAACTTTCTATATTAAGCTGGAATATTGCATCACTTAGAAAAAGACTTCCTGACCTTCATCATAAAGTAACCACTGAACCCAGTATTGTTTCAAACTTTGGAACAATGCTCTTCTCCAGACTGAGGGACTGACCACCTCAAAACTTTAAGGGTGATGGACTGATTACATCGTCTTCAAGTCTCTTCTGCTTCTATCAACTTTTCTGTACTCAATTTTATACCATTTTAATGTTCAACCACTGAACCCATTGACGTTGTGTGTCTACAAGAGTGCAGAGTCCCTGAAAAATCCCAACCCCCTAAATTACCATCATTTGTTGCATATAACCTCAAATCTACTAACTCTTGTGTTCTATATATTAAAAAATCACTTCCCCATCAACTTCTTGCACATAAGAAAACAGAGGGGCTACAACACCACGGTGTTAGGATTTATATTGGGAACTCTGCTATCAACATATTTAACTTGTATGCTCCTGCTGATAAGTTTAATTACTTGTAGCTCCCAACTTGTGTTCAGTCTGAACCTACTCTTATTATTGGCGATTATAATGCGAGACACAAAAGCATTGGAAACTCACAGTTTGGTAATCGTAATGGTAATCAACTGTTGTCACTCTTAAACAGTCATGATAATGTGCAAATTGTAGGTGACCTTGAACCCACACATATCTATGGAGGTGTCCTTGATCTGTGTCTGGGCTTCAACATTACTTCTGCCAGCTGTGAGTCTTCCATTGTAACAGATATAGCGTCTGATCATTTCCATAGGATAACCTCACTAGATATTGGTAATACTATCCTTCCTGGTAGGATATTCAAACGGAAACGTTTTAATGTTCCCACAGATCAGCATGGTGACTTTGTTGCACATGTAACTGATTGGTACAATTCCTATGAATGTTCCTCTGTTGAGACCTTCAACAATGACCTTGTGAGCAGTATTCAGAACTACTTGGAGCCGCCACTGAAACCTCTTGGTACTCTAAACCCAACAAACTTCCATAATAATCATACCTCCTTCAAAACCATACATATTACAATGATTCTAAACTTCGTACACTGAAACGTACTGCTCGCAGACTAGGCCTAGCCTATAGAAAACATCGTACCCCAGAAATGCTGAGCCTCTTCCAAACTGCCCTTGCTGCTGCCAGAGATCGTATGACAGAACTGCGGCAAACAGACTGGGGAAAATTTGTCAACGGTCTTAATGCGTTGACATGCCGGGCATGGAGGGACATAACTAGAATTAAGGGTAACCGATCGCGCACCCTCATCCCTTACATAGAGCGAATGAGTTAGTCAGTGCTTGGGCTG
>NC_091318.1:2403881-2406381 GCF_038502225.1 Cherax quadricarinatus
TGGGTCACACACACACACACACACACACACACACACACACACACACACACACACACACACACACACACACACACACACACACATACACACATAGCAGTGATGTATAACCCACCACAGAACAGCAGGAAGCCAAGGCAAGAGTACGACGAGAGCAATAGAGCGATGGTTGACACACTGGCTAGAGTGGCCAGAAGAGCTCATGCATGCAGGGCAAAGCTCCTGATCATGGGTGACTTTAACCACAAGGAGATCGATTGGGAGAACTTGGACCCACATGGGGGCCAAGATACATGGAGGGCTAAGATGATGGAGGTGGTACTGGAAAACTTCATGTGCCAACACGTAAGGGACACTACAAGAGAGAGAGGAGAGGATGAACCAGCAAGGCTGGACTTAGTATTCACCTTGAGTAGTGCAGATATCGAGGACATCACATATGAAAGACCCCTTGGGGCCAGTGACCATGTGGTTTTAAGCTTCGAATACACAGTAGAGCTACAAGTGGAGGGAGAAGCAGGAAGGCCAGGACGAATGAAGCCAAACTACAAGAAAGGGGACTACACAGGAATGAGGAACTACCTGAACGGGGTTCAGTGGGACAGAGAACTGGCAGGGAAGCCAGTTAATGAGATGATGGAATATGTAGCAACAAAATGCAAGGAGGCTGAGGAGAGGTTTGTACCCAAGGGTAACAGGATTAATGAAAAAGCCAGGATGAGCCCATGGTTTACCCAAAGGTGCAGGGAGGCAAAAACCAAGTGTGCTAGGGAATGGAAGAAATATAGAAGGCAAAGGACCCAGGAGAATAAGGAGAACAGTCGTAGAGCCAGAAACGAATATGCACAGATAAGAAGGGAGGCCCAAAGACAATATGAAAATGACATAGCAGCGAAAGCCAAATCTGACCCGAAACTGTTGTACAGCCACATCAGGAGGAAAACAACAGTCAAGGACCAGGTAATCAGGCTAAGGAAGGAAGGAGGAGAGACAACAAGAAATGACCGTGAAGTATGTGAAGAACTCAACAAGAGATTCAAAGAAGTGTTCACAGAGGAGACAGAAGGGACTCCAGAAAGACGGAGAGGTGGGGCACACCACCAAGTGCTGGACACAGTGCACACAACCGAGGAAGAAGTGAAGAGGCTTCTGAGTGAGCTAGATACCTCAAAGGCAATGGGGCCAGATAACATCTCCCCATGGGTATTGAGAGAGGGAGCAGAGGCGCTATGTGTACCCCTAACAACAATATTCAATACATCTATCGAAACAGGGAGATTGCCTGAGGCATGGAAGACAGCAAATGTAGTCCCAATCTTTAAAAAAGGAGACAGACATGAAGCATTAAACTACAGACCAGTGTCACTGACATGTATAGTATGCAAAATCATGGAGAAGATTATCAGGAGAAGAGTGGTGGAACACCTAGAAAGGAATGATCTCATCAACAGCAGCCAACATGGTTTCAGGGACGGGAAATCCTGTGTCACAAACCTACTGGAGTTCTATGACATGGTGACAGCAGTAAGACAAGAGAGAGAGGGGTGGGTGGATTGCATTTTCTTGGACTGCAAGAAGGCGTTTCACACAGTTCCACACAAGAGATTGGTGCAAAAACTGGAGGACCAAGCAGGGATAACAGGGAAGGCACTACAATGGATCAGGGAATACTTGTCAGGAAGACAGCAGCGAGTCATGGTACGTGGCGAGGTGTCAGAGTGGGCACCTGTGACCAGCGGGGTCCCGCAGGGGTCAGTCCTAGGACCAGTGCTGTTTCTGGTATTTGTGAACGACATGACGGAAGGAATAGACTCTGAGGTGTCCCTGTTTGCAGATGACGTGAAGTTGATGAGAAGAATTCACTCGATCGAAGACCAGGCAGAACTACAAAGGGATCTGGACAGGCTGCAGACCTGGTCCAGCAATTGGCTCCTGGAGTTCAATCCCACCAAGTGCAAAGTCATGAAGATTGGGGAAGGGCAAAGAAGGCCGCAGACGGAGTACAGTCTAGGGGGTCAGAGACTACAAACCTCACTCAAGAAAAAAGATCTTGGGGTGAGTATAACACCAGGCACATCTCCTGAAGCGCACATCAACCAAATAACTGCTGCAGCATATGGGCGCCTAGCAAACCTCAGAACAGCATTCCGACATCTTAATAAGGAATCGTTCAGGACCCTGTACACCGTATACGTTAGGCCCATATTGGAGTATGCGGCACCAGTTTGGAACCCACACCTAGCCAAGCACGTAAAGAAACTAGAGAAAGTGCAAAGGTTTGCAACAAGACTAGTCCCAGACCTAAGAGGTATGTCCTACGAGGAGAGGTTAAGGGAAATCAACCTGACGACACTGGAGGACAGGAGAGATAGGGGGGACATGATAACGACATACAAAATACTGAGAGGAATTGACAAGGTGGACAAAGACAGGATGTTCCAGAGATTGGACACAGTAACAAGGGGACACAGTTGGAAGCTGAAGACACAGATGAATCATAGGG
>NC_091318.1:2408881-2511381 GCF_038502225.1 Cherax quadricarinatus
GAGTTGAGGAGTGGCAAGAGCTCCGGAAGAGAGTTGAGGAGTGGCAAGAGCTCCGGAAGAAAGTTGAGGAGTGGCAAGAGCTCCGGAAGAAAGTTGAGGAGTGGCAAGAGCTCCGGAAGAAAGTTGAGGAGTGGCAAGAGCTCCGGAAGAGAGTTGAGGAGTGGCAAGAGCTCCGGAAGAGAGTTGAGGAGTGGCAAGAGCTCCGGAAGAGAGTTGAGGAGTGGCAAGAGCTCCGGAAGAAAGTTGAGGAGTGGCAAGAGCTCCGGAAGAGAGTTGAGGAGTGGCAAGAGCTCCGGAAGAGAGTTGAGGAGTGGCAAGAGCTCCGGAAGAGAGTTGAGGAGTGGCAAGAGCTCCGGAAGACAGTTGAGGAGTGGCAAGAGCTCCGGAAGAGAGTTGAGGAGTGGCAAGAGCTCCGGAAGAGAGTTGAGGAGTGGCAAGAGCTCCGGAAGAAAGTTGAGGAGTGGCAAGAGCTCCGGAAGAGAGTTGAGGAGTGGCAAGAGCTCCGGAAGAGAGTTGAGGTGTGGCAAGAGCTCCGGAAGAGAGTTGAGGAGTGGCAAGAGCTCCGGAAGACAGTTGAGGAGTGGCAAGAGCTCCGGAAGAGAGTTGAGGAGTGGCAAGAGCTCCGGAAGAGAGTTGAGGAGTGGCAAGAGCTCCGGAAGAGAGTTGAGGAGTGGCAAGAGCTCCGGAAGACAGTTGAGGAGTGGCAAGAGCTCCGGAAGAAAGTTGAGGAGTGGCAAGAGCTCGGGAAGAAAGTTAAGGAGTGGCAAGAGCTCCGGAAGAAAGTTAAGGAGTGGCAAGAGCTCCGGAAGAAAGTTAAGGAGTGGCAAGAGCTCCGGAAGAAAGTTAAGGAGTGGCAAGAGCTCGGGAAGAAAGTTAAGGAGTGGCAAGAGCTCGGGAAGAAAGTTAAGGAGTGGCAAGAGCTCGGGAAGAAAGTTAAGGAGTGGCAAGAGCTCCGGAAGAAAGTTAAGGAGTGGCAAGAGCTCCGGAAGAGAGTTAAGGAGTGGCAAGAGCTCGGGAAGAAAGTTAAGGAGTGGCAAGAGCTCGGGAAGAAAGTTAAGGAGTGGCAAGAGCTCGGGAAGAAAGTTAAGGAGTGGCAAGAGCTCGGGAAGAAAGTTAAGGAGTGGCAAGAGCTCCGGAAGAAAGTTAAGGAGTGGCAAGAGCTCCGGAAGAGAGTTAAGGAGTGGCATGAACTTCCGAAGAAAGTTAAGTGGAGAAAATTACTTATAACTTCGCTTTACCTGCAGAGAAATTTGTGGTTGTAATAAAATTGTTAATAATATAAAAATTGGAATCTTCGGAGTCTGTGAAATACTATAGAATGACTCATCAGATCGGCTTCAAATTTTTACCAATGGTTTGTTTTTTCGACCAAACGGCTCACACTGTTTTGGTTGACGTAAATCCTGGTTTATCAGTTTTATTGACTGAATAATGATATTCACTTTTCCTTCAATAACTAATGAATGTTCCTTCTGATTGTCTTCACATTATTAATAACAATATATTGTATAATAAACATAATAACACATTTATTTACTTTGAATAAATAAAAATTAGAAATTTTAATGAAAGTTTAAAAACTTGGAATCAGATCAGTTACTCCAGATTGATTATTTTGATGCGTTTAACTTTTATTATTGATGAACTTTATTAAAACAAAGTTTGTCTTTAACATTGATCTTATATAAGTTTAAATTTCCCAATTTCATTAAGTAAATTGCTTCCCTTATAATAACTAGTGAATGTCTCTTCTGATCAACTCACAAACACAATTATTAATCAGTCGTAAGTTTTTTGGATTAATTTTGAGTCGTCTGGATGCCAATTTGCCATTTTTTGCAATTTTTATCGAATTGAGGTTTAAAATTTTTTATGGGATTTCATAGAATTATAAGCACAGTAAATGTGAAAAACAAACTGGAAAAAATATAAATCCGCCCATTTATGGCATTTTTAAATTTAACCAGAGGACACTTTCCTATTTTTGGGAACAATTTTCAAATCTTTCGTTTGCTTTATCACAAATTTTTGTTTATTATTCATGAACGACATATTCGATCAACTTAGAAATTTCAAAACTTGTGTAGTTTATCTTGTGCAAGATTTATGGGGCAATTTACATTCATTGGTGACCTTTGCACAGTGTTACATAGGTCACTCCTATATTTTTGTTTCCCAAGTCGGGTTTCCCTCTCATATTCCATCGCCCTGTCATATTCCATAGATCTAGGCGGGTTTCCCTGACATATTCCGTCGCCCTAGTCGGGTTTCCCTCTCATATTCTGTCGCCCTGGACGGATTTCCTCGCCATATTTCGTCACAATGGATACGTTTTCCCGTCATATTCCATCGCCCTGGACGGATTTCCCTGTCATTCATCGTCGCCATAGCCAGGTTTCCCTGTCATATTTTTTTCGCCCAGGACGGCTTTCCCTGTCACATTCAGTCTCCCTGGACGGCTTTCCCTGACTTATTCTATCTACCTTGACTGATTTCGTTGTCATATATCGTCGCCAAGGACGGGTTTCCCTCTCATATTTCGTCACCCAGGACGAGTTTCCCTGTCATATTTCGTCGGCCTGTACGGGTTTCCCTGTCATTTTTCGTCGCCCTGGACGGGTTTCCCTGACATATATCGTCGCCCTGGATGGGTTTTTCTGTCATATATCGTACATTGTGTGGGTTTTCTTGATGTATTTCGTAGCCCTGGACGGATTTTCCTGAAATATTTCGTGGCCCTGTACAAGTTTCCATGATATATTTCGTCGCCCTGGACGGATTTTTCCTGTCATAATTCGTCGCCTTGTACGGGTTTCCATGATATATATCGTCGCCCTGGACAGGTTGTCTTGTCATATTTTGTCGTCCTGGATGGGGTTCCCTGTCTTACTTCGTCGCTATTGGCGGGTTTCCCTGTTATATTTCTTCGCTCAGAACTTCTTTCTCTCTCTCATACTTCGTCAACCTGGATGAGTTTCTTTTTCATATATTGTCGCCCTTGACGGGTTTCCCTCTCATATTTCGTCGCCCTTGACGGGTTTCACTGATATATGTTGTCGCCCTGGAAGGGTTTCCCTGCCATACTCTGTCGCCCTATACGAGTTTCCCTGTCGTTCTTCGTCGCCATAGCCGGGTTTCCCTGCCATATTTCTTCACCCAGGACGGCTTTCCCTGTCATATTTCGTCACCCTGAACGGGTTTCTCTGTCAAATTCAGTCGCCCTGGACGGCTTTCCTTGTCTTAATCTATCGCCCTTGATTGCTTTCGCTGTCATACTTCATAACCTAGGATTAGTTTCCCTGTCATATTTCGTCGCCCTGTACGGGTTTCCATAATACATTTCGTCGCCCTGGGCGGGTTTTCCTGTCATTTTTCGTTGCCCTGAACGAGTTTCCCTGTCATATTACATCACATTAGACAGGTTCCCTGTCAAATATCGTCGCCATGGACGGGTATCTCTGTCATATTCAGTCGCCCTGGATGGCTTTCCCTGTCTATTCCATCGCCCTTGACTGCTCTCGCTGTCATATTTTATCGCCATGGATGTTTTTCCTGTCTTATTTTGTCGCCCCTGACGGGTTTCCCTCTTATATAACGTTGCCCTGGACGGGTTTCACTGTCATATTTCGTCGCCCTAGACGGGTTTCCCTCTTATATTTCATCGTCCTGGACAGGTTTTCCTGTCATATTTCGTCGCCCTGGACAGGTTTTGCTCTCAAATTTCGTTGCCCAAGACGGGTTTCTCTCTCATATTTCTTCGTTATGGACGTATTTCAGCTTCATATTCCATCACCCTGGACGGGTATCCCTGTCATTTTTCATCGTCCTGGACGGGTTTACCTGAGATATTTCATCTCCCTCGACGGGTTTCATTGTGATATTTCGTAGCCCTGAATGGGTTTCTCTGTAATATTTTTTGCCCTGGACGGGTTTCACTGCCATATTTTTAAGCAATAGACGGATTTCTGTCATTTTTTCTCCCTTGATGTTTCACCCTCTCATATTTGGTCGCCCTGGATGAATTTCTGTTATATTTCGTCTCCCAGTTCGGGTTCCCCTGTCATATTTCGTCACTCTGGACGGGTATCCCTGTCATTTTTCATCGTCCTGGACGGGTTTACCTGTGATATTTCATCTACCTCGACGTGTTTCCTTGTCTTATTTCGTCTTATTCCGTCTCCCTTTACGCCCTTATATATTTCGTCGTCCTGAACGGATTTCGCTGCCATATTTCATCGGGCTTGACAGGTTTTCCTGTCATATTATATCACACTGGACAGGTTCCCTGTGAAATATCGTTGCCATGGACGGGTTTATCTGTCATATTCAGTCGCCCTGGATGGCTTTCCCTGTCCTATTCCATCGCCATTGACTGGTTTCACTGCCATATTGCATGGCCATGGATTAGTTTCTCTGTTATATTTTGTCTCCTTGACGGGTTTCCTTATCGTATAACGTCGCCATAGACGGGTTTCCCTGTCATATTTCTTCGCCCTGGGCAGGTTTCTCTCTCATATTTCGTGGCCCTGGACGGGTTTCCCTTGTTATATTTCTTGCCTTTGGACGGATTTCGGCTTAATATTCCATCACCCTATACGGGTTTCCTTGTCATATTTCGTCGCCCTGGGTGAGTTTCCTGTCATATTTCGTCGCCCAAGTCGGGTTTGCCTGTCATATTTCGTTACCCTGGATGGGTTTCCCTGTCTTATATCTTCGCCCTGGAAAGGTTTCCCTCTCATATTTCGTCTACCTGGACGGGTTTCCCTCTCATATTACATGGCTCTGGAATGATTTCCATATAATATTCTGTCTTCTGGATATATTTCATCGCCCTGTACAGGTTTCCCCTGACATATTTCTTCGCGCTGAACGGTTTTCAGTGTCATACTCAGTCGCCCTGGACGGGTTTACCTCACATATTTTCTCTCCCTAGTTGTGTTTAATCGTCATATTTCGTCGCTTTGGAAGGGTTTCCGCGCCATTTTTCGTTGCCCAGGACGGGTTTACCTGTCACATTTCGTCGCCCTCGACGGGTTTTCCTATCATATATCGTCTCCCTGGACACGTTTCCCTCTCATATTTCGTCGCGCTGAAAAGCTTTCTCTCTCATATTTCGTCGCCCTGGACGAGTTTTGCTGTCATATTTCGTCGTCCAGGACGGGTTTCCCTCTCATATCTCGTCGCTCTGTACTGGTTTCCCTGATATATTTCGTCACCCTGTTTGAGTTTCCCTGTCATATTTCGTCGCCCTGCACGGGTTTACCTATCGTATATTGTCGCCATGGACGGGTTTCCCTGTCATATTTTGTGTCCATTGACGGGTTTCCCTGACATATTTCGTCTCACGTGACGGGTTTCACTGTCATACTTCGTCGGCATAGCCCGGTTTCTCTGTCATATATCATCGCTTAGGACGGGTTTCCCAATCATGTACATGAATGGTTCAGATAACCTACAAGTTGATAAAGTAGACACATGTGCAACATGACTCACGAAATCGTAATGACACGCTGGTCTAGTGGCTAACGCGACGGGCTGGAGTTTTGAGACTCTCTGACCGTGGGTTCAATCCCGGCCGGGGTATGGTTTACATGTGCAACACTTGGGTATCTATAATAAGGAAACGTTTCGCCATACAAAGGAGAATGGCGAAGAACAGGAGTAGTTTGAGGTAATCAGTGATATCACCTACGACTGCTGCACCTCTCCTGCCTACAGTATATAAGCTACTTCTTCGCACATATCCTGTATCCTTTTCAAGATTGATGGACTGATTACATCTACTCAAACTCCTCCTGTTATTCACCATTCTCCTTTGTATGGACTGATGAAGCCACTGTGTTTTACGAAACGTTTCCTCATTAAAGATACTCAAGTGTTGCAGATGTTTCTCTATATTTCGTCGACATAGTCGGGTTTCCCTGTCATTTTTAAGTATTAATTTAAAAAAAAAATAGGTGATGCTTTGTGTCATTTAAAAAGGTGAGAAAAAGACATTATTTACCGTAGAGTCTTTTCATGGAACAACGTCTCGTTGTATGTTGATCTTTGTCCAGTGACTTGGTCAGTCACTGCACTCTGTGGCAAAACGTACTAATGTAGTCTACACTCCCACACACACTCAGTATTCTTTAACAACGTGTAATAATGTACCCTGCACTCTCAAACACACTCACCACTCTTTGACGATGTGTAATTATGAACTCTGCACTCTCAAACACACTCACCACTCTTTAAATGTGTATTAATGTGTTCATCACTCCCACACCCACTCAACACTTTATAACTATGTGCAATAATATGCTGTACACTCACACACTCGGTTAACAAAACAGCTTCGTAACAGAAGAAAAACAGGAACTGTTACAGTACATTTGAGGGGGACGTTGAGAGCTGTGAACCCCAAACACAGCATTTCCTCAAAGAGGAACTTAACTCTTCAAATGTAGCAACACCATGGAGCATTACCCATATATGATATTAGAACAAATGTTTTAATATCCTTATATACAGACAGATGTACTTACAGAGAGGGACACACAGAAATCTGTGCTGAGTAAATACATCCACCCGGGTAGACTCGTACCGTAGTCCAGCCAGAAGAGAAGAACTTCCCGTCCGGTTACACCACCATGGTGAGGCCAGTTATTTTAAATTTTATCCTTCTATTTATATGTCGTAGTATGTAATATGTTAAAATTAATTTTATGCATGTTTCTGTATATAATATCGTCGTCTTTGTATCTTTTGTGTTAACATGTATAACAGTTCGGTGTATGTATTTATAGTGATACTATGCATAACAGTGTTATCTCTGTATTTCTAGTGTTATTAAGCATAACTTTATGATAGTGGACGAAAGTTACTTCACGATGTATAAGAATTTCAATGATGCAAATAACGTTTATATGTACCTTATTTGTTTTGTGGAAAAAGACACTTATGTACAGTTCAGGACATTTATTAAATGTCCTGAACTGTACATAAGTGTCTTTTTTCCACATCTTGTCGGTATCACCATACCATTTCCTTATTTGTTTTGTTAAGAGATAAGTAAATAATGAATCTGGCACAGGAATTCAATAAGAGACTATAATTACATGGTGTGAACAGAGGTACTGAGTGTGTATCTTAGTGAAGAACACATTACAACAGTGTTAATGAGTGCTGAGTGTGTATGTGAGTGAAGAACATATTAAAACAGTGTAATGAGTGTTGAGTGTGTTTCGTGAGAGCAACTCCATAAAGCACTGCCCATATATATTACAACACAAGTGTTATAATATCACATGTTATTACATGTGATCATTGTATCCCTGTAAAGGTGGTCCAGCTAGAAGAGAGGAACTTCCCAGACAGCCAGAAAAGAGGAACCTCCCAGTCAACCAGAAGAGAGGAACCTCCCAACCAACCAGAAGAGAGGAACCTCCCAGCCAACCAGAAGAGAGGAACCTCCCAGCCAACCAGAAGAGAGGAACCTCCCAACCAGCCAGAAGAGAGGAACCTCCCAGCCAGCCAGAAGAGAGGAACCTCCCAGCCAGCCAGAAGAGAGGAACCTCCCAGCCAGCCAGAAGAGAGGAACCTCCCAGCCAGCCAGAAGAGAGGAACCTCCCAGCCAGCAAGGAACAGAGGAACCTCCCAGCCAGCCAGAAGAGAGGAACCTCCCAGCTAGCCAGAAGAGAGGAACCTCCCAGCCAGCCAGAAGAGAGGAACCTCCCAGCCAGCCAGAAGAGAGGAACCTCCCAGCCAGCCAGAAGAGAGGAACCTCCCAGCCAGCCAGAAGAGAGGAACCTCCCAGCCAGCAAGGAACAGAGGAACCTCCCAGCCAGCCAGAAGAGAGGAACCTCCCAGCCAGCCAGAAGAGAGGAACCTCCCAGCTAGCCAGAAGAGAGGAACCTCCCAGCCAGCCAGAAGAGAGGAACCTCCCAGCCAGCCAGAAGAGAGGAACCTCCCAGCCAGCAAGGAACAGAGGAACCTCCCAGCCAGCCAGAAGAGAGGAACCTCCCAGCCAGCCAGAAGAGAGGAACCTCCCAGCTAGCCAGAAGAGAGGAACCTCCCAGCCAGCCAGAAGAGAGGAACCTCCCAGCCAGCCAGAAGAGAGGAACCTCCCAGCCAGCCAGAAGAGAGGAACCTCCCAGCTAGCCAGAAGAGAGGAACCTCCCAGCCAGCCAGAAGAGAGGAACCTCCCAGCCAGCCAGAAGAGAGGAACCTCCCAGCCAGCCAGAAGAGAGGAACCTCCCAGCCAGCCAGAAGAGAGGAACCTCCCAGCCAGCCAGAAGAGAGGAACCTCCCAGCTAGCCAGAAGAGAGGAACCTCCCAGCCAGCCAGAAGAGAGGAACCTCCCAGCCATCCAGAAGAGAGGAACCTCCCAGCCAGCCAGAAGAGGGGAACCTCCCAGCCAGCCAGAAGAGAGGAACCTCCCAGCCAGCCAGAAGAGAGGAACCTCCCAGCCAGCCAGAAGAGAGGAACCTCCCAGCTAGCCAGAAGAGAGGAACCTCCCAGCCAGCCAGAAGAGAGGAACCTCCCAGCCAGCCAGAAGAGAGGAACCTCCCAGCCAGCCAGAAGAAAGGAACCTCCCAGCCAGCCAGAAGAGAGGAACCTCCCAGCCAGCCAGAAGAGAGGAACCTCCCAGCCAGCCAGAAGAGAGGAACCTCCCAGCTAGCCAGAAGAGAGGAACCTCCCAGCCAGCCAGAAGAGAGGAACCTCCCAGCCAGCAAGGAACAGAGGAACCTCCCAGCCAGCCAGAAGAGAGGAACCTCCCAGCCAGCCAGAAGAGAGGAACCTCCCAGCTAGCCAGAAGAGAGGAACCTCCCAGCCAGCCAGAAGAGAGGAACCTCCCAGCCAGCCAGAAGAGAGGAACCTCCCAGCCAGCAAGGAACAGAGGAACCTCCCAGCCAGCCAGAAGAGAGGAACCTCCCAGCCAGCCAGAAGAAAGGAACCTCCCAGCTAGCCAGAAGAGAGGAACCTCCCAGCCAGCCAGAAGAGAGGAAACTCCCAGCCAGCCAGAAGAGAGGAACCTCCCAGCCAGCCAGAAGAGAGGAACCTCCCAGCCAGCCAGAAGAGAGGAACCTCCCAGCTAGCCAGAAGAGAGGAACCTCCCAGCCAGCCAGAAGAGAGGAACCTCCCAGCCAGCCAGAAGAGAGGAACCTCCCAGCCAGCCAGAAGAGAGGAACCTCCCAGCCAGCCAGAAGAGAGGAACCTCCCAGCTAGCCAGAAGAGAGGAACCTCCCAGCTAGCCAGAAGAGAGGAACCTCCCAGCCAGCCAGAAGAGAGGAACCTCCCAGCCAGCCAGAAGAGAGGAACCTCCCAGCCAGCCAGAAGAGAGGAACCTCCCAGCTAGCCAGAAGAGAGGAACCTCCCAGCCAGCCAGAAGAGAGGAACCTCCCAGCCAGCCAGAAGAGAGGAACCTCCCAGCCAGCCAGAAGAGAGGAACCTCCCAGCCAGCCAGAAGAGAGGAACCTCCCAGCTAGCCAGAAGAGAGGAACCTCCCAGCCAGCCAGAAGAGAGGAACCTCCCAGCCAGCCAGAAGAGAGGAACCTCCCTGCCAGCCAGAAGAGAGGAACCTCCCAGCCAGCCAGAAGAGAGGAACCTCCCAGCCAGCCAGAAGAGAGGAACCTCCCAGCCAGCCAGAAGAGAGGAACCTCCCAGCCAGCCAGAAGAGAGGAACCTCCCAGCCAGCCAGAAGAGAGGAACCTCCCAGCTAGCCAGAAGAGAGGAACCTCCCAGCCAGCCAGAAGAGAGGAACCTCCCAGCCAGCCAGAAGAGAGGAACCTCCCAGCCAGCCAGAAGAGAGGAACCTCCCAGCCAGCCAGAAGAGAGGAACCTCCCAGCCAGCCAGAAGAGAGGAACCTCCCAGCCAGCCAGAAGAGAGGAACCTCCCAGCTAGCCAGAAGAGAGGAACCTCCCAGCCAGCCAGAAGAGAGGAACCTCCCAGCCAGCCAGAAGAGAGGAACCTCCCAGCCAGCCAGAAGAAAGGAACCTCCCAGCCAGCCAGAAGAGAGGAACCTCCCAGCCAGCCAGAAGAGAGGAACCTCCCAGCCAGCCAGAAGAGAGGAACCTCCCAGCTAGCCAGAAGAGAGGAACCTCCCAGCCAGCCAGAAGAGAGGAACCTCCCAGCCAGCAAGGAACAGAGGAACCTCCCAGCCAGCCAGAAGAGAGGAACCTCCCAGCCAGCCAGAAGAGAGGAACCTCCCAGCTAGCCAGAAGAGAGGAACCTCCCAGCCAGCCAGAAGAGAGGAACCTCCCAGCCAGCCAGAAGAGAGGAACCTCCCAGCCAGCAAGGAACAGAGGAACCTCCCAGCCAGCCAGAAGAGAGGAACCTCCCAGCCAGCCAGAAGAAAGGAACCTCCCAGCTAGCCAGAAGAGAGGAACCTCCCAGCCAGCCAGAAGAGAGGAAACTCCCAGCCAGCCAGAAGAGAGGAACCTCCCAGCCAGCCAGAAGAGAGGAACCTCCCAGCCAGCCAGAAGAGAGGAACCTCCCAGCTAGCCAGAAGAGAGGAACCTCCCAGCCAGCCAGAAGAGAGGAACCTCCCAGCCAGCCAGAAGAGAGGAACCTCCCAGCCAGCCAGAAGAGAGGAACCTCCCAGCCAGCCAGAAGAGAGGAACCTCCCAGCTAGCCAGAAGAGAGGAACCTCCCAGCTAGCCAGAAGAGAGGAACCTCCCAGCCAGCCAGAAGAGAGGAACCTCCCAGCCAGCCAGAAGAGAGGAACCTCCCAGCCAGCCAGAAGAGAGGAACCTCCCAGCTAGCCAGAAGAGAGGAACCTCCCAGCCAGCCAGAAGAGAGGAACCTCCCAGCCAGCCAGAAGAGAGGAACCTCCCAGCCAGCCAGAAGAGAGGAACCTCCCAGCCAGCCAGAAGAGAGGAACCTCCCAGCTAGCCAGAAGAGAGGAACCTCCCAGCCAGCCAGAAGAGAGGAACCTCCCAGCCAGCCAGAAGAGAGGAACCTCCCTGCCAGCCAGAAGAGAGGAACCTCCCAGCCAGCCAGAAGAGAGGAACCTCCCAGCCAGCCAGAAGAGAGGAACCTCCCAGCCAGCCAGAAGAGAGGAACCTCCCAGCCAGCCATACCATCTGTTTCTTTTATTTATGTTATAATTGTTTAATTTCTTTTTGATGCTGCTATATATGACTGGGTGATCATTATATCTGTTGTTTCTGTGTATAATAATGTTATCACTGTATCTGGTGTTACTATGGATAACAGATTGATCACTCTAACTCTAGTGTTACAATGTACATCAATGTGATCACTGTATCTATGGTAATCTTTGTATCTCTGGCGTTACTATAAATAACAGAAGATCCTCCTAATTCTGCTGTTACTATGTATAACTGTGTGATATTTGTATCTCTGGTGTTATTATGTATAAGAATGTGATCTTCGCGTATCTTTTGTTACTAAGTATAACAGAGATATCACTACATCTCTGCGTTGTCATTGTATACCCGGCTCTTGTGTTAGGGTTACATTTATGTTTGTGTGAGAGCTCCAAATAATTAGTGATTTTCTGTCTGGCCTTCGAGCGTAAAAAAATGCTGAAAAAAGCGTGTGAGCCCGTGAAGTGTATTTACACATTCCTTAAAATACTTCAAGAAAATATTAATGCGCTCTGAGAAGAACAAAAGAACATAGTGTTTAGTGTAGTGTAGTTGCAAGTTAAAGCAGTAATTGTACAGCTGGTGCTGGGGAACCTTCCCATGGCACCGTAAACAAAGATTGTTGGTGATGAAAGATTGAATGTAAAACAAAAGAAGAAGGTCAGTAAGATCAATGTTACAGAGAAAAATTCCAAACACTGAAATCAAACTAATGAAGTATTGAAAACTACGAGAAAATATAGGTGAGTACACACACACACACGCACACACACACACACACACACACACACACACACACACACACACACACACACACACAATTGGAAGTTGAAGACTTCGTGGAGTCACAGAGATGTTAGGAAGTATTTCTTCAGTCATAGAGTTGTCAGGAAGTGGAATAGTCTGGAAAGTGATGTAGTGGAGGTATGGAGCAGGGAGAGTGACCTAGTAGCGACCAGTGAAGAGACGCGGCCAGGAGCTGTGGTACGACCACTGCAACCACAATTAGGTGAGTACAAGCGGGCACGTAAACTACAACACATATAATACTCTCGTCCAGGTATAACATGTATGTAAATACAAATTCCTAAGTACATGTACTGTATATAATCTGAGCCTTATATCACTCATACTTGTGTGAACATTCTAATGCACATATCTGCGCTGTCTCACACTTGTGTGAACATTCTCATGCACATATCTGCGCTGTCTCACACTTGTGTGAACATTCTCACGCACATATCTGCGCTGTCTCACACTTGTGTGAACATTCTCACGCACATATCTGCGCTGTCTCATACTTGTGTGAACATTCTCATGCACATATCTGCGCTGTCTCACACTTGTGTGAACATTCTCATGCACATATCTGCGCTGTCTCACACTTGTGTGAACATTCTCACGCACATATCTGCGCTGTCTCACACTTGTGTGAACATTCTCATGCACATATCTGCGCTGTCTCACACTTGTGTGAACATTCTCACGCACATATCTGCGCTGTCTCATACTTGTGTGAACATTCTCACGCACATATCTGCGCTGTCTCACACTTGTGTGAACATTCTCATGCACATATCTGCGCTGTCTCATACTTGTGTGAACATTCTCATGCACATATCTGCGCTGTCTCACACTTGTGTGAACATTCTCATGCACATATCTGCGCTGTCTCATACTTGTGTGAACATTCTCACGCACATATCTGCGCTGTCTCACACTTGTGTGAACATTCTCATGCACATATCTGCGCTGTCTCACACTTGTGTGAACATTCTCACGCACATATCTGCGCTGTCTCATACTTGTGTGAACATTCTCACGCACATATCTGCGCTGTCTCACACTTGTGTGAACATTCTCATGCACATATCTGCGCTGTCTCATACTTGTGTGAACATTCTCATGCACATATCTGCGCTGTCTCACACTTGTGTGAACATTCTCATGCACATATCTGCGCTGTCTCATACTTGTGTGAACATTCTCATGCACATATCTGCGCTGTCTCACACTTGTGTGAACATTCTCATGCACATATCTGCGCTGTCTCATACTTGTGTGAACATTCTCATGCACATATCTGCGCTGTCTCACACTTGTGTGAACATTCTCATGCACATATCTGCGCTGTCTCATACTTGTGTGAACATTCTCATGCACATATCTGCGCTGTCTCATACTTGTGTGAACATTCTCATGCACATATCTGCGCTGTCTCATACTTGTGTGAACATTCTCATGCACATATCTGCGCTGTCTCACACTTGTGTGAACATTCTCATGCACATATCTGCGCTGTCTCATACTTGTGTGAACATTCTCATGCACATATCTGCGCTGTCTCACACTTGTGTGAACATTCTCATGCACATATCTGCGCTGTCTCACACTTGTGTGAACATTCTCACGCACATATCTGCACTGTCTCACACTTGTGTGAACATTCTCATGCACATATCTGGGCTGTCTCACACTTGTGTGTACATTCTCACGCACATATCTGCTCTGTCTCACACTTGTGTGAACATTCTCATGCACATATCTGCGCTGTCTCACACTTGTGTGAACATTCTCATGCACATATCTGCGCTGTCTCATACTTGTGTGAACATTCTCATGCACATATCTGCGCTGTCTCACACTTGTGTGAACATTCTCATGCACATATCTGGGCTGTCTCACACTTGTGTGAACATTCTCACGCACATATCTGCGCTGTCTCACACTTGTGTGAACATTCTCATGCACATATCTGCGCTGTCTCACACTTGTGTGAACATTCTCACGCACATATCTGCACTGTCTCACACTTGTGTGAACATTCTCACTCACATATCTGCGCTGTCTCACACTTGTGTGAACATTCTCACTCACATATCTGCGCTGTCTCACACTTGTGTGAACATTCTCACTCACATATCTGCGCTGTCTCACACTTGTGTGAACATTCTCACGCACATATCTGCGCTGTCTCACACTTGTGTGAACATTCTCATGCACATATCTGCGCTGTCTCACACTTGTGTGAACATTCTCACGCACATATCTGCACTGTCTCACACTTGTGTGAACATTCTCACTCACATATCTGCGCTGTCTCACACTTGTGTGAACATTCTCACTCACATATCTGCGCTGTCTCACACTTGTGTGAACATTCTCACGCACATATCTGCACTGTCTCACACTTGTGTGAACATTCTCATGCACATATCTGGGCTGTCTCACACTTGTGTGAACATTCTCACGCACATATCTGCGCTGTCTCACACTTGTGTGAACATTCTCATGCACATATCTGCGCTGTCTCATACTTGTGTGAACATTCTCATGCACATATCTGCGCTGTCTCACACTTGTGTGAACATTCTCATGCACATATCTGCGCTGTCTCACACTTGTGTGAACATTCTCACGCACATATCTGCACTGTCTCACACTTGTGTGAACATTCTCATGCACATATCTGGGCTGTCTCACACTTGTGTGAACATTCTCACGCACATATCTGCGCTGTCTCACACTTGTGTGAACATTCTCACGCACATATCTGCGCTGTCTCACACTTGTGTGAACATTCTCATGCACATATCTGCGCTGTCTCACACTTGTGTGAACATTCTCACGCACATATCTGCACTGTCTCACACTTGTGTGAACATTCTCATGCACATATCTGGGCTGTCTCACACTTGTGTGAACATTCTCACGCACATATCTGCGCTGTCTCACACTTGTGTGAACATTCTCATGCACATATCTGCGCTGTCTCACACTTGTGTGAACATTCTCACGCACATATCTGCACTGTCTCACACTTGTGTGAACATTCTCACTCACATATCTGCGCTGTCTCACACTTGTGTGAACATTCTCACTCACATATCTGCGCTGTCTCACACTTGTGTGAACATTCTCACTCACATATCTGCGCTGTCTCACACTTGTGTGAACATTCTCACGCACATATCTGCGCTGTCTCACACTTGTGTGAACATTCTCATGCACATATCTGCGCTGTCTCACACTTGTGTGAACATTCTCACGCACATATCTGCACTGTCTCACACTTGTGTGAACATTCTCACTCACATATCTGCGCTGTCTCACACTTGTGTGAACATTCTCACTCACATATCTGCGCTGTCTCACACTTGTGTGAACATTCTCACGCACATATCTGCACTGTCTCACACTTGTGTGAACATTCTCATGCACATATCTGGGCTGTCTCACACTTGTGTGAACATTCTCACGCACATATCTGCGCTGTCTCACACTTGTGTGAACATTCTCATGCACATATCTGCGCTGTCTCATACTTGTGTGAACATTCTCATGCACATATCTGCGCTGTCTCACACTTGTGTGAACATTCTCATGCACATATCTGCGCTGTCTCACACTTGTGTGAACATTCTCACGCACATATCTGCACTGTCTCACACTTGTGTGAACATTCTCATGCACATATCTGGGCTGTCTCACACTTGTGTGAACATTCTCACGCACATATCTGCGCTGTCTCACACTTGTGTGAACATTCTCACGCACATATCTGCGCTGTCTCACACTTGTGTGAACATTCTCATGCACATATCTGCGCTGTCTCACACTTGTGTGAACATTCTCACGCACATATCTGCACTGTCTCACACTTGTGTGAACATTCTCATGCACATATCTGGGCTGTCTCACACTTGTGTGAACATTCTCACGCACATATCTGCGCTGTCTCACACTTGTGTGAACATTCTCATGCACATATCTGCGCTGTCTCACACTTGTGTGAACATTCTCACGCACATATCTGCACTGTCTCACACTTGTGTGAACATTCTCACTCACATATCTGCGCTGTCTCACACTTGTGTGAACATTCTCACTCACATATCTGCGCTGTCTCACACTTGTGTGAACATTCTCACTCACATATCTGCGCTGTCTCACACTTGTGTGAACATTCTCACGCACATATCTGCGCTGTCTCACACACATGTAAAAATTCAATTATTTTGCACAGACAATGAAAGTGAAATAAGAAAATTCTTGAAAATAACTTTTGGTAGGATTGCTGGTGTCTTTTTTTCTGTCTCATACACATGCAAGATTTCAGGTACGTCTTGCTACTTCTACTTACACTTAGGTCACACTACACATACATGTACAAGCACGTATACACACACCCCTCTGGGTTTTCTTCTATTTTCTTTCTAGTTCTTGTTCTTGTTTATTTCCTCTTATCTCCATGGGGAAGTGGAACAGAATTCTTCATCCGTAAGCCATGCGTGTTGTAAGAGGCGACTAAAATGCCGGGAGCAAGGGGCTAGTAACCCCTTCTTCCGTATAAATTACTAAATTTAAAAAGAGAAACTTTCGTTTATCTTTTTTGGGCCACCCCGCCTTGGTGGGATACGGCCGGTTTGTTGAAAAAAAAAATATATATATAGATAGAAAGAGGGGGGAGGATAGTAGAAGAAAATATTCAAACAGCTCCAGGGACAACACTGAGTTTTCCCTGAGGTACGTTTATTGTCTTCTCTGAGGATGAGGGTCCCCAGTCCAGTTATAGAGGTGGTACCTCCCTATATATGTATATATATATATATATATATATATATATATATATATATATATATATATATATATATATATATATATATCATATATATATATATATATATATATATATATATATATATAGGTAGTAGGTTGGTAGACAGCAACCACCCAGGGAAGTACTACTGTCCTGCCAGATGACTGTGAAACAGAAACCTGTAACTGTTTTGCATGATGGTAGGATTGCTGGTTTCTTTTTCTGTCTCATAAACACGCTAGATAACGGGGATATCTTGCTACTCCAACTTACACTTTGGTCACACTTCACAGACACGCACATGCATATATATATACATACATCTAGGTTTTTCTCCTTTTTCTAAATAGCTCTTGTTCCTCTTTATTTCTTCTATTGTCCATGGGGAAGTGGAAAAGAATCTTTCCTCCGTAAGCCATGCGTGTCGTATGAGGCGACTAAAATGCCGGGAGCAATGGGCTAGTAACCCCTTCTCCTGTAGACATTTACTAAAAAAGAGAAGAAGAAAAACTTTATAAAACTGGGATGCTTAAATGTGCGTGGATGTAGTGCGGATGACAAGAAACAGATGATTGCTGATGTTATGAATGAAAAGAAGTTGGATGTCCTGGCCCTAAGCGAAACAAAGCTGAAGGGGGTAGGAGAGTTTCAGTGGGGGGAAATAAATGGGATTATATCTGGAGTATCTGAGAGAGTTAGAGCAAAGGAAGGGGTAGCAGTAATGATAAATGATCAGTTATGGAAGGAGAAAAGAGAATATGAATGTGTAAATTCAAGAATTATGTGGATTAAAGTAAAGGTTGGATGCGAGAAGTGGGTCATAATAAGCGTGTATGCACCTGGAGAAGAGACGAATGCAGAGGAGAGAGAGAGATTTTGGGAGATGTTAAGTGAATGTATAGGAGCCTTTGAACCAAGTGAGAGAGTAATTGTGGTAGGGGACCTGAATGCTAAAGTAGGAGAAACTTTTAGAGAGGGTGTGGTAGGTAAGTTTGGGGTGCCAGGTGTAAATGATAATGGGAGCCCTTTGATTGAACTTTGTATAGAAAGGGGTTTAGTTATAGGTAATACATATTTTAAGAAAAAGAGGATAAATAAGTATACAAGATATGATGTAGGGCGAAATGACAGTAGTTTGTTGGATTATGTATTGGTAGATAAAAGACTGTTGAGTAGACTTCAGGATGTACATGTTTATAGAGGGGCCACAGATATATCAGATCACTTTCTAGTTGTAGCTACACTGAGAGTAAAAGGTAGATGGGATACAAGGAGTATAGAAGCATCAGGGAAGAGAGAGGTGAAGGTTTATAAACTAAAAGAGGAGGCAGTTAGGGTAAGATATAAACAGCTATTGGAGGATAGATGGGCTAATGAGAGCATAGGCA
Source organism: Cherax quadricarinatus (assembly GCF_038502225.1). Lineage (NCBI taxonomy): Eukaryota > Metazoa > Arthropoda > Malacostraca > Decapoda > Parastacidae > Cherax > Cherax quadricarinatus. Next base: position 2,426,963 of record NC_091318.1, read on the forward strand.
ATGGGGTCGAAGAGGTATGGGGTAGGTTTAAAAATGTAGTGTTAGAGTGTTCAGCAAAAGTTTGTGGCTACAGGAAAGTGGGTGCGGCAGGGAAGAGGAGCGATTGGTGGAATGATGATGTAAAGAGAGTAGTAAGGGAGAAAAAGTTAGCATATGAGAAGTTTTTACAAAGTAGAGGTGATGCAAGGAGGGAAGAGTATATGGAGAAAAAGAGAGAGGTTAAGAGAGTGGTGAAGCAATGTAAAAAGAGAGCAAATGAGAGAGTGGGTGAGATGTTATCAACAAATTTTGTTGAAAATAAGAAAAAGTTTTGGAGTGAGATTAACAAGTTAAGAAAGCCTAGAGAACAAATGGATTTGTCAGTTAAAAATAGGAGAGGAGAGTTATTAAATGGAGAGTTAGAGGTATTGGGAAGATGGAGGGAATATTTTGAGGAATTGTTAAATGTTGATGAAGATAGGGAAGCTGTGATTTCGTGTATAGGACAAGGAGGAATAACATCTTGTAGGAGTGAGGAAGAGCCAGTTGTGAGTGTGGGGGAAGTTCGTGAGGCAGTAGGTAAAATGAAAGGGGGTAAGGCAGCCGGGATTGATGAGATAAAGATAGAAATGTTAAAAGCAGGTGGGGATATAGTTTTGGAGTGGTTGGTGCAATTATTTAATAAATGTATGGAAGAGGGTAAGGTACCTAGGGATTGGCAGAGAGCATGCATAGTTCCTTTGTATAAAGGCAAAGGGGATAAAAGAGAGTGCAAAAATTATAGGGGGATAAGTCTGCTGAGTATACCTGGTAAAGTGTATGGTAGAGTTATTATTGAAAGAATTAAGAGTAAGACGGAGAATAGGATAGCAGATGAACAAGGAGGCTTTAGGAAAGGTAGGGGGTGTGTGGACCAGGTGTTTACACTGAAACATGTAAGTGAACAGTATTTAGATAAGGTTAAAGAGGTCTTTGTGGCATTTATGGATTTGGAAAGGCGTATGAAAGGGTGGATAGGGGGGCAATGTGGCAGATGTTGCAAGTGTATGGTGTAGGAGGTAGGTTACTGAAAGCAGTGAAGAGTTTTTACGAGGATAGTGAGGCTCAAGTTAGAGTATGTAGGAAAGAGGGAAATTATTTCCCAGTAAAAGTAGGCCTTAGACAAGGATGTGTGATGTCACCGTGGTTGTTTAATATATTTATAGATGGGGTTGTAAGAGAAGTAAATGCGAGGGTCTTGACAAGAGGCGTGGAGTTAAAAGATAAAGAATCACACACAAAGTGGGAGTTGTCACAGCTGCTCTTTGCTGATGACACTGTGCTCTTGGGAGATTCTGAAGAGAAGTTGCAGAGATTGGTGGATGAATTTGGTAGGGTGTGCAAAAGAAGAAAATTAAAGGTGAATACAGGAAAGAGTAAGGTTATGAGGATAACAAAAAGATTAGGTGATGAAAGATTGAATATCAGATTGGAGGGAGAGAGTATGGAGGAGGTGAATGTATTCAGATATTTGGGAGTGGACGTGTCAGCGGATGGGTCTATGAAAGATGAGGTGAATCATAGAATTGATGAGGGAAAAAGAGTGAGTGGTGCACTTAGGAGTCTGTGGAGACAAAGAACTTTGTCCTTGGAGGCAAAGAGGGGAATGTATGAGAGTATAGTTTTACCAACGCTCTTATATGGGTGTGAAGCATGGGTGATGAATGTTGCAGCGAGGAGAAGGCTGGAGGCAGTGGAGATGTCATGTCTGAGGGCAATGTGTGGTGTGAATATAATGCAGAGAATTCGTAGTTTGGAAGTTAGGAGGAGGTGCAGGATTACCAAAACTGTTGTCCAGAGGGCTGAGGAAGGGTTGTTGAGGTGGTTCGGACATGTAGAGAGAATGGAGCGAAACAGAATGACTTCAAGAGTGTATCAGTCTGTAGTGGAAGGAAGGCGGGGTAGGGGTCGGCCTAGGAAAGGTTAGAGAGAGGGGGTAAAGGAGGTTTTGTGTGCGAGGGGCTTGGACTTCCAGCAGGTATGCGTGAGCGTGTTTGATAGGAGTGAATGGAGACAAATGGTTTTTAATACTTGACGTGCTGTTGGAGTGTGAGCAAAGTAACATTTATGAAGGGGTTCAGGGAAACCGGCAGGCCGGACTTGAGTCCTGGAGATGGGAAGTACAGTGCCTGCACTCTGAAGGAGGGGTGTTAATGTTGCATGAGCTTCTTCGTTTTGGGGAATTTAAATTCTAATAAAGCTTTGATCTTACTGGGGAGAGGCTGCAGAGAGTTATTAGAAAGTATCAGTCCAAGATATCTAATCTTGTTATACCCAAGGAAGCATTTCTTCGGCTTGGCAGTGAGGCCATGTGAGCGTAACCTACGCAAAACTGATATTAATGTTTGGATATGTCCGCCCCACGTGGATGTCATTACGTAAATGTTATCAAAATAAACTGAAACATTTGGCATATTACCCAAGACCTTTCTCATCAGTCACGTAGGTAGCACAGGCAGTTACCAAACCGAAGGGCATAGTTCTATACTGCATCAGTCCTTGGTGTGTAGGAAAAGCGGTGTACTGCTTAGAAGAAGGATCTAACATTACTTGATGATATGCCTGCGCAATATCAATCTCTGAAAAGAAGGAAGAGTCATAAAATTTGTGTAGATCGCTATCTATTAAGGGCATAGGCTCAGCATCCCACCGAGTTATAGCATTAAGGCCTCTGAAGTCAATAGCAAGTCTATATGAATTATCCTCCTTCTTAACCATGACTACTGGTGAACAATATGAAGATACTGAAGGTTCAATGATCTTTAGTTTTAATAATTTGTCTACCTCTCGGTCAAATGCATCCCTAAGGTGAACTGGAACTGGGTATAATTTTCGTTTGATAGGATTGTCCGTCACTAAGTCAATCTTATGGACTACCGTGGAGGTAACACCTGGAATATCAGTAAAGACGTCTAAAAAGTTACTCACACATTGAAGTAGTTCATGTCTCTTATGGTCATCCAAAGATTCATTAATATTAATGTTGGTTGCGTCCGAGTGGTCAAGAGTCACCAAGTCATGTAGTTCTTAATCATAGTCTAAGTTAGAGGTGTCAACTACGCACACCTTACATTCTTCAGTTGTCGTATCAAGTTCGTGTGGAAAAACTAAGTCAAAGTTATTAAGGAAGTTAACCGAATTTCTTCGGTAATATTTCTTAAGGATGTTGATATGATAAAGCTTAGGTTTCCCCTTGACTTCTATGAGGTAGTCAACTTTCCCACAAATTTTTAATACTTTATATGGACCTTTCCATGCTACTAATAATTTATTTGACTTGATCGGCAAAAGTACAAGAACTTCATCTCCCACTTTAAAACTTCTCCTCTGACTTTTGGAATCAAAATAGGTTTTATACTGGTCCATTGACAAGCTTAGGTTTTTCGAAACTATGTCAGAGGTCTCCTCAAGTTTAGATGTAAGGTCAAGGAGAAACTGGTAAGAAGACTGAACCTCAGCATTTACCTCCTCATTAGTCCATAAGTCATGAAGGATGGACAGTGGACCTCTGGCCTGTCTACCATAGAGAAGTTCAAAAGGTGAAAACCCCAAAGAGTCACTGGGAACTTCCCTCATGGCAAACAAAGCACAGGGTAGGTAACGATGCCACTCCTTAGGTTTAAGGGAGCAAAGTTTCCTTAAAATGAACTTGAGAATCGAATGCTGGCGCTCAATCCTCCCATTACAGCTGGGATGATAGGGTGTGGTGAAGAGAGGCTTCACTCCCAGAAGTTGGTATAGATGTTGCATTAAGTCAGATGTGAATTGTGTCCCACGGTCAGACAAAATTTCTCTAGGGATGCCCACTCTGGAGAAGATGGACAAAAGGGCTTCAGCCACCTCTGTAGTAGTTATGGTTTTTAAGGGAACGGCTTCAGGGAAACTCGAAGCATAATCAACTAATGTTAATATATATCTATGTCCCCCAGATGAAAGTGGAAATAAAGGACCAACGATGTCAATAGCTACTCTTTCGAAAGGTACCGTAAAGACTGGCATTTTGACCATAGGTACTCGCCTGGTACCTCGGGAGGATGACAGTTGGCAAACTTTACACGATCTAAAATAGGTAGTGACATCTGAGGGCAGGTCATGAGCCATTTTAAGAACAGTCTCTCTGCACTGACTTGGAACAACTAAGATGGAATAGTCTATCTCATCTAAATTTAATTTGAATACCGACTTGTACAAGATACCTTTCATATATTCAAATTTATATGAAAAGTTTTTCGTTTGGATAACTTGATTTTGTTTAGCGGCATTATGGCAATTCTGAAGAGAAGGGCAATTACGTTGTAAATTGACAAAGGAGTCCTTCGATATGTCTAAAGGCTTAAAGTCAGGGAAAATCAAAGGATGGACAGTAGGAGAAGCCTGGGTTTTGGTCTGAGCCCTAGTCAAGACATTTATAGTATCGGAGATGATATCTTCTCTTTCATCTAATAAGTGAACCGGTGATCCTACTACCTCGCTTTCGAGAGTAGCATCACTGGTTTTTAATCCCACATGAATCTCACGAGACATTGTCTCATCTGAACTTTCGAGGGGCTTCTCTGACTCTGCAGAAAGAGGATCTGAAACACCTATGTCCATCTTTGGTGATGAAAGGTCATCCTCAGAAGGAAGAATGGCACCTTTTACATTACCTATTAGTACGGAGCAAGAAGTGGTGGGAGCTAGTACGGCTTCAGACCAACCTGTGAACCATTTAGACCTAATGTAACAACGGATGGTAGGAAAAGTGTCTGTACGGCCCAAGTAGTCTGAAAGTATAGCAGAGGAATGAGTTTCTTTAAGGTTAGGGAGCAGCTTATCAGAAATGACTATACATGTGCATCCAGTGTCTCGTAAAATGGTAGATACATTAAGTCCATTAACTGTTCCTGAACAGAAGGGTGCTTGGTCATTACAGTCTTTAAAACATCTTCCAACTTTTTGGACCTTCTTAGAAGAACAATCTGGACGTTTATGTCCCTTAACACCACACAAATGACAAACGGGAATAAAAGAAGTCATTTTACTTTCCACTAGAGGCTTTGATTTCTTAATTTCTGATGAACCCTTGCCCTTAGGGTTCGATCCCTTTAGGTCTTTATAGGAATTGTGAGCCTCAGCATATAGGTCAGCAGCCTCAGCAACTTCCTCAGCTTTAATTAGGTTACTGTGAGGGAAAAGTTCAACAGATAGGAGTAGAGAGGGAGTATATAGTAACAATAGTTTCATTGCCGGCTACTTATTAAGGTAGGGTAAGTCAAGCTCCCGCTATTCCCGCCTTCTTTCCCCTCCCCGAAAGTGATAGTTTCATTGCCGGCTACTTGTTAAGGTACGGTAAGTCAAGCTCCCGCTTTTTTTCCCCCACCCTGAAAGTGATAGTTTGACTGCCGGCTGCTTGTTAAGGTAGGGTCAGTCTAGCTCCTGCTATCCCTTCCCCTCCTTCTTCCCCCCCCCCTGAAAGGTGACGTGTGGGGCTCTGGTCAAACAGTAAATCACTCGACTCACAGCTCCCAACACTACTGTAAGTACATGCCTGCCTTGTATTCTAGTGGATTTATTGGTTGAAAGCTTCACTTTTGACCAATAATAAACTTAGTCCTTTCAGGCTTGCTCTAAGTTGACTGTTGTAATAATCACCACGTCTTTTAGGTATTGTACTTATCATGGAGAGTGATTATTTAAGCAGTGGGTAACCTGTCTATCTTTACAGCTTGGATGACAGAGAGGGTCACCTGTCAATCAACGAGAAGAACTGATGAAGAAGGACTAACGTCCAGAGACTTCCCCATTTTGGATTTAATTACCTGTGCACCTGTATGAAATTGCAGGACGTAACCCCACATCATTGCAGCGGTAAAGAACCTGCTTTCCTGTCATCGGGATAGAATACTCACGGCGATACTCTGTGAAGAACTAGCCGGTGGTGGTCACCAACACCTGCGACCCCCACCCCCTCCACATCAGCAACGGTTAAGAATTCAACAACACGAAGTGTCACCAACACCAGACACCCCAATATATATATTAGCGTTGAATTCAGTTATCATTTATGTTTTTCATTTTTCATTTTCTTTAATGTAGGATTAATATTTCATAAGTGTTTTATATTTTAAATTTCTATATTATAAAGTGTTTATGTTTGTCTGTTATTATTTCTTTTTCTATTCATTAATTTTCCTGAGGAGGAGCCAGCCTTGGTAATACTGTCTGAAGTTATTACATAGCTGAGTAAGCCTTCACAAGTGGCGACCTTGCCAGGATCAACTCGACTGAATCAAGATTCAACTCCATCTCGAATCTACCATTGGAACTTCAACGCCGCATACCACAGACGGTTACCACCAGCCATGAGTAATCATTCTCTATGGTAGGACTACTGTACAGGTATTTAAAAGATTTGGTGATTGTTATGGTCTCAATTTATTGTAAGTCAAGTCAAGGCAGGAATACTAGTTAATTCTGCCATCTATTTTTCTGTGAGCTTGAAGCACTTTGGAGGATTAGACTCTAGGGACCCGAGATTTTCCAGTGACAATTTGTTTCATTGAGCTCTTTATTATATCAAGGGAACTGTCATAGGGCACTCTTGATTTGTTGGTGAGAAGATTGGATGGTCAAGTGACCCCATTCTACTTACTGTTTGCTTGGAGCCGGCATAGAACCCTTCGTTTTCATTAATACATATTGTTTAATTGAAGCAGGGATCGAGCCCTCTGGTTTATTTACAGTTTGAGCAGAGCAGGAATTGAACCCTCCGTGGTGGTCGCAGGTGGTCACCAACACCTGCGACCCCCACCCCCTCCACATCAGCAACGGTTAAGAATTCAACAACACGAAGTGTCACCAACACCAGACACCCCAATATATATATTAGCGTTGAATTCAGTTATCATTTATATTTTTCATTTTTCATTTTCTTTAATGTAGGATTAATATTTCATATTTAAGTGTTTTATATTTTAAATTTCTATATAATAAAGTGTTTATGTTTGTCTGTTATTATTTCTTTTTCTATTCATTAATTTTCCTGAGGAGGAGCCAGCTTTGGTAATACTGTCTGAAGTTATTACAGAGCTGAGTAAGCCTTCACAGTTACGTTCTCTAATGAATGTTCGTATCTGGTGAGGAAGAGCTGTCAGGAACTGGTCAGCAACCATGAAGTCTCTAAGAGATTCATAACTGCGATCAATTCCTGAACTCTCTATCCAAAAGTCGAACAAACGAAAGTGTTACCTGTAACTGCTGAAAGTTCTGGCCAGGCTGTAAGGTGATATACCTGAAATCTTTCATGTAAGAATTAGTGGTTTTTGATATGCTTTAAGGATTGCCTTCTTCAGTAGGTTATAATTACATACGATATCCTGCGACAAAGTTGCATAGATATTCAAGGCGGTACCAGAAAATAACATTCCTAACCTGGTAGCCCAGGTGTCAGCAGGCCATTCACAGAGGGTAGCGGTATTTTCAAACCTGATAATGTATGAAGTTATGTCTTCCCCCTCTGTGAAGGGAGGTAAATTAGGTGTTTTAATATGTGAACAACATGTGAAGATATAAGGTGAACAGTATGTGAAGGAATTAGAAGAATGAAAGATGAAGTAAAGAGAACAAAAGGGAAATGTAAGGTGAAGAGAATTTGAAAATGTTTAGTGAAAATCAAGTGAAAGTATAAGATGCCAAAACTTTCAAAAATATTGCATAAAGAATAGTTGAAGTTGTCCAGTGAACTTTCTTGGTATTAATGTCTCCTGGTGGACAGTTTGAACATGTTCACCAGTCGCCTGACGGAAGTCTGTGTTAAGAGTCTATGAGTAAAGAAGAGATTAACCCACTCATCTCAGTCTTCACTTGACCCTCTAGACTACACAACACAACATTGTAAAGAAGGTAGCATTCCAGTGCAATCCCCATATTCCATACTTACGTGTTCAGAAAACATTGCAGTCTAGGTTGACATGTGATAGGAATATTCGTCTTCCTTTTCCAGGTTGGCTCGACGTAGAGGAACAAAAATGCCTACGTAAGCCAGCTCAAGAAAATTATTGCTAGCTACATAAATACTGTTAATTTTATGTATCATAATTGATGTTTATGCATTTAGGAACTACATATCCTGTACTGCTCTATAAAAACACATTTAATTCACTCATCCTTTGCAATGTTTAAAATAACTCAATTTTATAAAAAAATTCCCCATACTCAAGTATTTTCTTCAGTTACATTAAAAGCGAGTCAGAATTATTTAAATAAAATGTGATTTCACTAACAATCCAGTTTATCCAAAAACATTAGATAATTATCTTAATATTTATTTGATTTTCATAATAGAGAACATTGCTACAGTATGGTCAGAGATCATTAAATCTTCACTCACTGTAAAATACAAGCAAGTTTTACCTAGGAAAACAGTTCTCGTTTGAATATTCCAAGTATAGCTTAGGTCAAGTAATGTTTAGGTTATCTTAGTGCCAAAGATAGTGTTACTTTGGTGTGGGACAGTGTTAAACACCTGAACCAGGGCAGGACTGTATTTCACTAACTTCACAGTACAACTTATCATAAGCAACATCAATGAACAACTGTCAAGTGTTGAGACAACTGACGCTTAGCAACAATGTGCTCATTAGTTACGTGTAATGAAAGAACGTAGAATAATAGGCGTATCCTGCATGTGGGGTGTGAGCTGTGTCATGATGAGCTGTGAGCTGTGTCATGTTGAGCTGTGAGCTGTGTCATGATGAGCTGTGATCCACACTTACCAGTAATGGAAAGCAAAAATATTTATGAATGTCCTCGTACATCTGACTCAACCATCAAGTTCTGAATCTTTATGACAAAATTAGTTTACATTATTACATGATGCAAATCAATAATTTTAAACGACACTCGCCAGATTAGAAGATGTTCACATGTAAATAAATTATGTATCAGTGTGATCTAGCAGACCTTACCAAGCTTGCTAAGTCAGACAATTTAAATAAAGTTTCAATTGTCACCTCAACTGTCCTCACCTTACACACACCAACATCAGCAACACCTCTAGTGTCCTCACCTGACACACACCAACATCAGCAACACCTCTAGTGTCCTCACCTTACACACACCAACATCAGCAACACCTCTAGTGTCCTCACCTGACACACACCAACATCAGCAACACCTCTAGTGTCCTCACCTGACACACACCAACATCAGCAACACCTCTAGCAACACCTCTAGTGTCCTCACCTTACACACACCAACATCAGCAACACCTCTAGTGTCCTCACCTGACACACACCAACATCAGCAACACCTCTAATGTCCTCACCTTACACACACCAACATCAACAACACCTCTAGTGTCCTCACCTGACACACACCAACATCAGCAACACCTCTAATGTCCTCACCTTACACACACCAACATCAACAACACCTCTAGTGTCCTCACCTTACACACACCAACATCAACAACACCTCTAGTGTCCTCACCTTACACACACCAACATCAACAACACCTCTAGTGTCCTCACCTTACACACACCAACATCAGCAACACCTCTAGTGTCCTCACCTTACACACACCAACATCAGCAACACCTCTAGTGTCCTCACCTGACACACACCAACATCAGCAACACCTCTAGTGTCCTCACCTGACACACACCAACATCAGCAACACCTCTAGTGTCCTCACCTGACACACACCAACATCAGCAACACCTCTAGTGTCCTCACCTGACACACACCATCAGCAACACCTCTAGTGTCCTCACCTGATACACACCAACATCGGCAACACCTCTAGTGTCCTCACCTGACACACACCAACATCAGCAACACCTCTAGTGTCCTCAGACTCAGCAACACAGTGTCACCTGACACATCAGCAACACCTCTAGTGTCCTCACCTGACACACACCAACATCAGCAACACCTCTAGTGTCCTCACCTGACACACACCAACATCAGCAACACCTCTAGTGTCTTCACCTGACACACCAACATCAGCAACACCTCTAGTGTCCTCACCTGATACACACCAACATCGGCAACACCTCTAGTGTCCTCACCTGACACACACCAACATCAGCAACACCTCTAGTGTCCTCACCTGACACACACCAACATCAGCAACACCTCTAGTTTCCTCACCTGACACACACCAACATCAGCAACACCTCTAGTGTCCTCACCTTACACACACCAACATCAGCAACACCTCTAGTGTCTTCACTGACACCTCAGCACACAGTGCACCTGACACATCAGCAACACCTCTAGTGTCCTCACCTGACACACCAACATCAGTGTCTTCACCTGACACCTCTAGACACCTGTGTCCTCACCTGACACACACCAACATCAGCAACACCTCTAGTGTCCTCACCTGACACACACCAACATCAGCAACACCTCTAGTGTCCTCACCTGACACACACCAACATCAGCAACACCTCTAGTTTCCTCACCTGACACACACCAACATCAGCAACACCTCTAGTGTCCTCACCTGACACACCAACATCAGCAACACCTCTAGTGTCCTCACCTTACACACACCAACATCAGCAACACCTCTAGTGTCTAGTGTCCTCACCTGACACACCAACATCAGCAACACCTCTAGTGTCCTCACCTTACACACACCAACATCAGCAACACCTCTAGTGTCTTCACCTGACACACACCAACATCAGCAACACCTCTAGTGCCCTCACCTGACACACCAACATCAGCAACACCTCTAGTGTCCTCACCTGACACACCAACATCAACAACACCTCTAGTGTCCTCGGCTGACACACACCAACATCAGCAACATCTCTAGTGTCCTCACCTGACACACCAACATCAGCAACACCTCTAGTGTCCTCACCTGACACACAAACATCAGCAACACCTCTAGTGTCTTCACCTGACACACACCAACATCAACAACACCTCTAGTGTCCTCGGCTGACACACACCAACATCAGCAACATCTCTAGTGTCCTCACCTGACACACCAACATCAGCAACACCTCTAGTGTCCTCACCTGACACACAAACATCAGCAACACCTCTAGTGTCTTCACCTGACACACACCAACATCAACAACACCTCTAGTGTCCTCAGCTGACACACACCAACATCAGCAACACCTCTAGTGTCCTCACCTGACACACCAACATCAGCAACACCTCTAGTGTCTTCACCTGACACACCAACATCAACAACACCTCTAGTGTCTTCACCTGACACACCAACATCAACAACACCTCTAGTGTCCTCAGCTGACACACCAACATCAGCAACACCTCTAGTGTCCTCAGCTGACACACACCAACATCAACAACACCTCTAGTGTCCTCACCTGACACACACCAACATCAACAACACCTCTAGTGTCCTCACCTGACACACCAACATCAGCAACACCTCTAGTGTCTTCACCTGACACACTAACATCAACAACACCTCTAGTGTCCTCGGCTGACACACACCAACATCAGCAACACCTCTAGTGTCCTCAGCTGACACACACCAACATCAGCAACACCTCTAGTGTCCTCAGCTGACACACACCAACATTAGCAACATCTCTAGTGTCCTCACCAACATCAACAACACCTCTAGTGTCTTTACCTGACACACCAACATCAACAACACCTCTAGTGTCCTCACCTGACACACACCAACATCAGGAACACCTCTAGTGTCCTCACCTTACACACACCAACATCAGCAACACCTCTAGTTTCCTCACCTGACACACACCAACATCAGCAACACCTCTAGTGTCCTCACCTGACACACCAACATCAGCAACACCTCTAGTGTCCTCACCTTACACACACCAACATCAGCAACACCTCTAGTGTCTTCACCTGACACACCAACATCAGCAACACCTCTAGTGCCCTCACCTGACACACCAACATCAGCAACACCTCTAGTGTCCTCACCTGACACACCAACATCAACAACACCTCTAGTGTCTTCACCTGACACACTAACATCAACGACACCTCTAGTGTCCTCACCTGACACACACCAACATCAGCAACACCTCTAGTGTCCTCAGCTGACACACACCAACATCAGCAACACCTCTAGTGTCCTCACCTGACACACACCAACATCACCCCACCTCTAGTTTCCTCACCTGACACACACCAACATCAGCAACACCTCTAGTGTCCTCACCTGACACACCAACATCAGCAACACCTCTAGTGTCCTCACCTTACACACACCAACATCAGCAACACCTCTAGTGTCCTCACCTGACACACCAACATCAGCAACACCTCTAGTGTCCTCACCTTACACACACCAACATCAGCAACACCTCTAGTGTCTTCACCTGACACACACCAACATCAGCAACACCTCTAGTGCCCTCACCTGACACACCAACATCAGCAACACCTCTAGTGTCCTCACCTGACACACCAACATCAACAACACCTCTAGTGTCCTCGGCTGACACACACCAACATCAGCAACATCTCTAGTGTCCTCACCTGACACACCAACATCAGCAACACCTCTTGTGTCCTCACCTGACACACAAACATCAGCAACACCTCTAGTGTCTTCACCTGACACACACCAACATCAACAACACCTCTAGTGTCCTCGGCTGACACACACCAACATCAGCAACATCTCTAGTGTCCTCACCTGACACACCAACATCAGCAACACCTCTAGTGTCCTCACCTGACACACAAACATCAGCAACACCTCTAGTGTCTTCACCTGACACACACCAACATCAACAACAAATCTAGTGCCCTCAGCTGACACACACCAACATCAGCAACACCTCTAGTGTCCTCACCTGACACACCAACATCAGCAACACCTCTAGTGTCTTCACCTGACACACCAACATCAACAACACCTCTAGTGTCTTCACCTGACACACCAACATCAACAACACCTCTAGTGTCCTCAGCTGACACACCAACATCAGCAACACCTCTAGTGTCCTCAGCTGACACACACCAACATCAACAACACCTCTAGTGTCCTCACCTGACACACACCAACATCAGCAACACCTCTAGTGTCCTCACCTGACACACCAACATCAGCAACACCTCTAGTGTCTTCACCTGACACACTAACATCAACAACACCTCTAGTGTCCTCGGCTGACACACACCAACATCAGCAACACCTCTAGTGTCCTCAGCTGACACACACCAACATCAGCAACACCTCTAGTGTCCTCAGCTGACACACACCAACATTAGCAACACCTCTAGTGTCCTCACATGACACACCAACATCAGCAACACCTCTAGTGTCCTCACATGACACACCAACATCAGCAACACCTCTAGTGTCCTCACCTGAGTCAACTCGGTCCTGCCTGGTAAAGGTTAATAATCTTTTCCATCTGCAATTTTTATTGAAGAAGATACAACACTAAATTAGAAAACAATTGTACTCGTGATTAGTGAAATTATCAGCAATTTCTTACATTTAAAAAGGAAAGACTTGCTTGAATTCGACCTGATGATCATAACGACATCAACGGCCGACCTCAGTGCCAGGCTACAAATCTTCCTGGTTAATGAAGGCTTTGAAGTCCATTTAAACCTATATGTCTTGTGGTAAACATCTAAGATACTACACAAGTATCATTGGAATGCAGATTTCTAGCTATCTCAGTTATCTCTCTCAATGTCGGTTGTCTGATTCACTCTTTACATATCTAAACATTTTTTTTCAATTCTGTTCATCAGTCATCTTCTTCACACACTAGTTACTCTCGTATCCTTGCATTAATATCTTTCTTTACGATTTTCCTTACATTTTCTTATATATACTGTATAACAATAGTCAGCTTGGTCCGACCCACAACTGCCAGACATGTGCTGCTGCCAAGAATAACTACATAATAAATAATGAATAGTGTAAAGAGAACAAAAGTGGAAGATACAAATTGAATAACATGTGAATGTAATGTGAATAATAATAGATGCATAATAAACTACCTGTTACGATGTAAAGTAAATAACTGTTAAAGATGTGAAGGTGTAAAAGGAACTACAAATGAAAGTGTGTAATAAACAACAGAGAGTGTATGATGAATAACAAGAGATGAATAATGAGCAACAGGCGAAGGTGTGTGATGAACGATAAGTGAGTGTGTATGATGAACAACAGGTGATGGTGAATGATGTACTGAAGATAAAGGTTTATGATGAACGACTGGTAAAGGTTTATTGATGAACGACTGGTAAAGGTTTATTGATGAACGACTGGTAAGGGTGTATGATGAACGACTGGTAAGGGTGTATGATGAACGACAGGTGATGGACCAAAGATGGAAGACTCCAGTGAGTATCACTCACAACTTACTGGACACTAACAGCAGCAGCAGTAAAAGTTAAATCCAAAACTTTAATGCTTCAGTAATTCATGTTTTTTTTCCATCTGCAATATTTTATTGCAAAAGATACAGCACTACATAAGGAAGGCAACAGTAGTCGTGGTTAGTGCAGTCATTATTTTCTGATATTAAAAAGGAAGATGCGTCCTGATTATGAGCCCGACTTGATAACCTTGACTACATCAGCGGTCGACCTCACTGCCAGGCTAAGAATCTTCCTGCTTAATGAAGGCTTTAAGTCATGTCAGGTGGTGTTCAACAGGTTGATCCATAACGCTGGTATTCCAAACTATTTCAGCTATCTGTTTCTGTCTCAGCTGTCTGCCTCTCTGACCTCTCTCTCTCTGTTATCTGTCTCTGTCTCAGTCGTCTCTCTTAGCGGTCTGTCTCTGTCTCAGCTATCTGTCACTGTCTCAGCTATCTGTCTCTGTCTCAGCTATCTGTCTCTGTCTCAGCTATCTGTCTCTGTCTCAGCTATCTGTCTCTACGTCATTTATATGTTCCACTATTATCTTCACATTATTACTTGAATTATTTCCCAAGTCATTAACATAATATAATAGTCACTCTCGTGTAATTACATTATTATCTCCCAGGTATCTACTTACTGCTAGGTGAACAGTGACAGCAGGTGTATGGTGACTAACACCGAGGTACCTACTTACTGCTAGGTAAACAGGGACAGCAGGTGTAAGGTGACTAACATACAGGTACCTACTTACTGCTAGGTAAACAGGGACAGCAGGTGTAAGGTGACTAACACCCAGGTACCTACTTACTGCAAGGTAAAATTGGACAGTAGGTGTCTTAAGGAAACACATCCTAATGTTTCCACCCGTACTGGGGATCGAACCACGGACCTCAATGTGTGAGCTGAGTGCGCTACCAACCCAGCCATAGGACATGTAAACTACTAGTCAGCACTGTATGACCCTTGTGGGTTTAGCGCTTAGTTCTGATTGTACTAATAATAATACGTGTAAGCTACGTTATTTTTGTACTGCACGTGGCTTGGTTAGCAGCGCACTCACTTCAAACATTGAGTGTCTGGGGGTTCAAACCCCGGCACGGGTGGAAACATTACGTATGTTCCCTTACACCTGTTGTCCCTGTTCACCTAGCAAGCAAGTAGGTACGTGGGTGTCAGTAGACTGGTGTGGGTGGCATCCTGGGGGACAAGATTGAAGAACCACAATGGAAATAAGACAGTCATCGATGACGCGCTGACTTTCTTGGGTTATCCTAGATGTCTAACACTCCCTAACCTGGGTTATCCTAGATGTCTAACACTCCCTAACCTGGGTTATCCTAGATGTCTAACACTCCCTAACCTGGGTTACCCTAGATGGCTAACACTCCCTAACCTGGGTTATCCTAGATGCCTAACACTCCCTAACCTGGGTTATCCTAGATGGCTAACACTCCCTAACCTGGGTTATCCTAGATGGCTAACATCTAGATGCCCTAACCTGGGTTACCCTAGATGGCTAACACTCCCTAACCTGGGTTATCCTAGATGCCTAACACTCCCTAACCTGGGTTATCCTAGATGGCTAACACTCCCTAACCTGGGTTATCCTAGATGCCTAACACTCCCTAACCTGGGTTATCCTAGATGGCTAACACTCCCTAACCTGGGTTATCCTAGATGGCTAACACTCCCTAACCTGGGTTATCCTAGATGCCTAACACTCCCTAACCTGGGTTATCCTAGATGGCTAACACTCCCTAACCTGGGTTATCCTAGATGGCTAACACTCCCTAACCTGGGTTATCCTAGAGGGCTAACACTCCCTAACCTGGGTTATCCTAGATGGCTAACACTCCCTAACCTGGGTTAAAAATCAGAACAAATCTTTTCTTAAAGTGGAATCTCTTACTCTCAAGGACCCCAATGGAAATATGTCACTTTAACATTACAGGTACAGTCCCTGTGCCTGTAATGTTGAGGTACAGTCCCTGTGCCTGTAATGTTGAAGTACAGTCCCTGTGCCTGTAATGTTGAGGTACAGTCCCTGTGCCTCTGTAATGTTGAGGTACAGTCCCTGTGCCTGTAATGTTGAAGTACAGTCCCTGTGCCTCTGTAATGTTGAGGTACAGTCCCTGTGCCTGTAATGTTGAGGTACAGTCCCTGTGCCTGTAATGTTGAAGTACAGTCCCTGTGCCTCTGTAATGTTGAGGTACAGTCCCTGTGCCTGTAATGTTGAGGTACAGTCCCTGTGCCTCTGTAATGTTGAGGTACAGTCTCTGTGCCTCTGTAATGTTGAGGTACAGTCCCTGTGCCTGTAATGTTGAGGTACAGTCCCTGTGCCTCTGTAATGTTGAGGTACAGTCCCTGTGCCTGTAATGTTGAAGTAGTCTGCAATGTTGAGGTACAGTCCCTGTGCCTCTGTAATGTTGAGGTACAGTCTCTGTGCCTCTGTAATGTTGAGGTACAGTCCCTGTGCCTCTGTAATGTTGAGGTACAGTCTCTGTGCCTCTGTAATGTTGAGGTACAGTCCCTGTGCCTGTAATGTTGAAGTAGTCTGCAATGTTGAGGTACAGTCTCTGTGCCTCTGTAATGTTGAGGTACAGTCCCTGTGCCTGTAATGTTGAAGTAGTCTGCAATGTTGAGGTACAGTCCCTGTGCCTCTGTAATGCTGAGGTACAGTCTCTGTGCCTCTGTAATGCTGAGGTACAGTCTCTGTGCCTCTGTAATGTTGAGGTACAGTCTCTGTGCCTCTGTAATGTTGAGGTACAGTCCCTGTGCCTCTGTAATGCTGAGGTACAGTCTCTGTGCCTCTGTAATGTTGAGGTACAGTCTCTGTGCCTCTGTAATGTTGAGGTACAGTCCCTGTGCCTCTGTAATGTTGAGGTACAGTCCTTGTGCCTCTGTAATGCTGAGGAACAGTCCCTCTGCCTCTGTAATGTTGAAGTACAGTCCATGTGCCTCTGTAATGCTGAGGTACAGTCTCTGTGCCTCTGTAATGTTGAGGTGCAGTCCCTGTGCCTCTGTAATGTTGAGGTACAGTCCCTGTGCCTCTCTAATGTTGAGGTACAGTCCCTCTGCCTCTGTAATGTTGAAGTACAGTCTATGTGCCTCTGTAATGCTGAGGTACAGTCCCTGTGCCTCTGTAATGTTGAGGTACAATCCCTGTGCCTCTGTAATGCTGACGTACAGTCCCTGTGTCTCTGTAATGTTGAGGTACAGTCTCTGCACCTCTGTAATGTTTAGGTACACTCCCTGTGCCTCTGTAATGCTGAGGTACAGTCCCTGTGCCTCTGTAATGTTGAGATACAGTCCCTGTGCCTCTGTAATGCTGAGGTACAGTCCCTGTGCCTCTGTAATGTTGAAGTACAGTCTCTGCACCTCTGTAATGTTGAGGTACAGTCCCTGTGCCTCTGTAATGTTGAGATACAGTCCCTGTGCCTCTGTAATGTTGAGATACAGTCCCTGTGCCTCTGTAATGTCGAGGTACAGTCCCTGTGCCTCTGTAATGTTGAAGTACAGTCTATGTGCCTCTGTAATGCTGAGGTACAGTCTTTGTGCCTCTGTAATGTTGAGGTACAGTCCCTGTGCCTCTGTAATGCTGAGGTACAGTCCCTGTGCCTCTGTAACGTTGAGGTACAGTCCCTGTCCCTCTGTAATGCTAAAGTACAGTCCCTGTGCCTCTGTAATGTTGAGGTACAGTCCCTGTGCCTCTGTAATGTTGAGATACAGTCCCTGTGCCTCTGTAATGCTGAGGTACAGTCCCTGTGCCTCTGTAATGTTGAGGTACAGTCTCTGCACCTCTGTAATGTTTAGGTACACTCCCTGTGCCTCTGTAATGTTGAGGTACAGTCCCTGTGCCTCTGTAATGTTGAGGTACAGTCTCTGTGCCTCTGTAATGCTGAGGTACAGTCCCTGTGTCTCTGTAATGTTGAGGTACAGTCCCTGTGCCTCTGTAATGTTGAGATACAGTCCCTGTGCCTCTGTAATGCTCAGGTACAGTCCCTGTGCCTCTGTAATGTTGAGGTACAGTCTCTGCACCTCTGTAATGTTGAGGTACAGTCCCTGTGCCTCTGTAATGTTGAGGTACAGTCCCTGTGCCTCTGTAATGTTGAGGTACAGTCCCTGTGCCTCTGTAATGTTGAGGTACAGTCCCTGTGTCTCTGTAATGTTGAGGTACAGTCCCTGTGCCTCTGTAATGTTGAGGTACAGTCCCTGTGCCTCTGTAATGTTGAGGTACAGTCCCTGTGCCTCTGTAATGTTGAGGTACAGTCCCTGTGCCTCTGTAATGTTGTGGTAGTCCCGTCGTCTGGATACCGTTCCTAGACCTTGTAAGCATTGTGTTTCATGAGGTGCTAAACCAGGTAGCCATTTCACACATGGAGGGCCCGGGTTCGATTCCCTGTGGGGTGGAAACATTTCAACGTGTTTCCTTATACCTGTTGTACAGTTCACCTAGCAGCAACTAGGTACCTGGGTGTTGGTGGACTGGTGTGGGTGACATCCTGGGGGAACAAGACTGAGGACCACAATGGAAATAAAAGAGTCATCTTGCAACTGAATGTTGTCTTATGATGATCTTGCAACTGAATGTGTGTGCATGCACGCTCGTGTGGGTGCATGACACGCTTAAAATTTGTATTTATAACTCATTACAATTTTGACCAGGTGTGGATGTGTCAGTGGCTCATTACGTTGCAATTTGTTCATGACTGTAACCATGTATAGGAGTGAGGCTGATTCATTACCTCTGTAACTTACCATGATTGTGACCAGATCTACCTGGAGTTCATTACCTTTGTAACTTGTTCAGCTATTATAACTTTGGGGTCCATTCCCTGGACCCATTATGTACCTCTGTAATCTTTTGACTACCACCCACAGGATGAGTATGGGGTGCATAATAAAGATATTAAACTAACATTGTGTAGTGCATTGTGTAGTGCATTGTGTAGTGCATTGTTGTGTAGTGTAGTATTGTGTAGTGCAGTGTTGTGTAGTGCAGTGTTGTGTAGTGCAGTGTTGTGTAGTGCATTGTTGTGTAGTGTAGTATTGTGTAGTGCAGTGTTGTGTAGTGCAGTGTTGTGTAGTGCAGTGTTGTGTAGTGCAGTGTTGTGTAGTGCAGTGTTGTGTAGTGCATTGTTGTGTAGTGCAGTGTTGTGTAGTGCAGTGTTGTGTAGTGCAGTATCGTGTAGTGCAGTGTTGTGTAATGCAGTGTTGTGTAGTGCAGTGTTGTGTAGTGCATTGTTGTGTAGTGTAGTATTGTGTAGTGCATTGTTGTGTAGTGCAGTGTTGTGTAGTGCATTGTTGTGTAGTGCAGCATTGTGTAGTGCAGTGTTGTGTAACAGCATTATGTAGTGCAGTGTTGTGTAGTGCAGTGTTGTGTAGTGCAGTGTTGTGTAGTGCAGTGTTGTGTAGTGCAGTGTTGTGTAACAGCATTATGTAGTGCAGTGTTGTGTAGTGCAGTGTTGTGTAGTGCAGTGTTGTGTAGTGCAGTGTTGTGTAGTGCAGTGTTGTGTAGTGCAGTGTTGTGTAGTGCAGTGTTCTGTAGTGTAGTGTTGTGTAGTGCTGTGTTGTGTAGTGTAGTGTTGTGTAGTGCATTGATGTGTAGTGCAGTATCGTGTAGTGCAGTGTTGTGTAGTGCAGTGTTGTGTAGTGCAGTGTTGTGTAGTGCAGTGTTGTGTAGTGCAGTGTTGTGTAGTGCAGTGTTGTGTAGTGCAGTGTTGTGTAGTGCAGTGTTGTGTAGTGCAGTGTTGTGTAACAGCATTATGTAGTGCAGTGTTGTGTAGTGCAGTGTTGTGTAGTGCAGTGTTGTGTAGTGCAGTGTTGTGTAGTGCAGTGTTGTGTAGTGCAGTGTTGTGTAGTGCAGTGTTGTGTAGTGCAGTATCGTGTAGTGCAGTGTTGTGTAGTGCAGTGTTGTGTAGTGCAGTGTTGTGTAGTGCAGTGTTGTGTAGTGCAGTGTTGTGTAGTGCAGTGTTGTGTAGTGCAGTGTTGTGTAACAGCATTATGTAGTGCAGTGTTGTGTAGTGCAGTGTTGTGTAGTGCAGTGTTGTGTAGTGCAGTGTTGTGTAGTGCAGTGTTGTGTAGTGCAGTGTTGTGTAGTGCAGTGTTGTGTAGTGCAGTATCGTGTAGTGCAGTATCGTGTAGTGCAGTGTTGTGTAGTGCAGTATCGTGTAGTGCAGTGTTGTGTAGTACAGTGTTGTGTAGTGCAGTATCGTGTAGTGCAGTGTTGTGTAGTGCAGTGTTGTGTAGTGCAGTATCGTGTAGTGCAGTGTTGTGTAGTGCAGTATCGTGTAGTGCAGTGTTGTCTAGTGCAGTATCGTGTAGTGCAGTGTTGTGTAGTGCAGTGTTGTGTAGTGCAGTATCGTGTAGTGCAGTGTTGTGTAGTGCAGTATCGTGTAGTGCAGTGTTGTGTAGTGCAGTGTTGTGTAGTGCAGTATCGTGTAGTGCAGTGTTGTGTAGTGCAGTGTTGTGTAGTGCAGTATCGTGTAGTGCAGTGTTGTGTAGTGCAGTGTTGTGTAGTGCAGTGTTGTGTAGTGCAGTATCGTGTAGTGCAGTGTTGTGTAGTGCAGTATCGTGTAGTGCAGTGTTGTGTAGTGCAGTGTTGTGTAGTGCAGTGTTGTGTAGTGCAGTGTTGTGTAGTGCAGTGTTGTGTAGTGCAGTATCGTGTAGTGCAGTGTTGTGTAGTGCAGTGTTGTGTAGTGCAGTGTTGTGTAGTGCAGTGTTGTGTTGTGCAGTGTTGTGTAGTGCAGTGTTGTGTAGTGCAGTGTTGTGTAGTGCAGTATCGTGTAGTGCAGTGTTGTGTAGTGCAGTGTTGTGTAGTGCAGTGTTGTGTAGTGCAGTATCGTGTAGTGCAGTGTTGTGTAGTGCAGTGTTGTGTAGTGCAGTGTTGTGTAGTGCAGTGTTGTGTAGTGCAGTGTTGTGTAGTGCAGTATCGTGTAGTGCAGTGTTGTGTAGTGCAGTGTTGTGTAGTGCAGTGTTGTGTAGTGCAGTGTTGTGTAGTGCAGTGTTGTGTAGTGCAGTGTTGTGTAGTGCAGTGTTGTGTAGTGCAGTATCGTGTAGTGCAGTGTTGTGTAGTGCAGTATCGTGTAGTGCAGTGTTGTGTAGTGCAGTGTTGTGTAGTGCAGTGTTGTGTAGTGCAGTGTTGTGTAGTGCAGTGTTGTGTAGTGCAGTGTTGTGTAGTGCAGTATCGTGTAGTGCAGTGTTGTGTAGTGCAGTATCGTGTAGTGCAGTGTTGTGTAGTGCAGTGTTGTGTAGTGCAGTGTTGTGTAGTGCAGTGTTGTGTAGTGCAGTGTTGTGTAGTGCAGTGTTGTGTAGTGCAGTATCGTGTAGTGCAGTCTTGTGTAGTGCAGTATCGTGTAGTGCAGTGTTGTGTAGTGCAGTATCGTGTAGTGCAGTGTTGTGTAGTGCAGTGTTGTGTAGTGCAGTGTTGTGTAGTGCAGTGTTGTGTAGTGCAGTGTTGTGTAGTGCAGTGTTGTGTAGTGCAGTGTTGTGTAGTGCAGTGTTGTGTAGTGCAGTGTTGTGTAGTGCAGTGTTGTGTAGTGCAGTGTTGTGTAGTGCAGTGTTGTGTAGTGCAGTGTTGTGTAGTGCAGTGTTGTGTAGTGCAGTGTTGTGTAGTGCAGTGTTGTGTAGTGCAGTATCGTGTAGTGCAGTGTTGTGTAGTGCAGTGTTGTGTAGTGCAGTGTTGTGTAGTGCAGTGTTGTGTAGTGCAGTGTTGTGTAGTGCAGTGTTGTGTTGTGTAGTGCAGTGTTGTGTAGTGCAGTATCGTGTAGTGCAGTGTTGTGTAGTGCAGTATCGTGTAGTGCAGTGTTGTGTAGTGCAGTGTTGTGTAGTGCAGTGTTGTGTAGTGCAGTGTTGTGTAGTGCAGTGTTGTGTAGTGCAGTGTTGTGTAGTGCAGTGTTGTGTAGTGCAGTGTTGTGTAGTGCAGTGTTGTGTAGTGCAGTGTTGTGTAGTGCAGTGTTGTGTAGTGCAGTGTTGTGTAGTGCAGTGTTGTGTAGTGCAGTGTTGTGTAGTGCAGTGTTGTGTAGTGCAGTATCGTGTAGTGCAGTGTTGTGTAGTGCAGTGTTGTGTAGTGCAGTGTTGTGTAGTGCAGTGTTGTGTAGTGCAGTGTTGTGTAGTGCAGTGTTGTGTAGTGCAGTGTTGTGTAGTGCAGTGTTGTGTAGTGCAGTATCGTGTAGTGCAGTGTTGTGTAGTGCAGTGTTGTGTAGTGCAGTGTTGTGTAGTGCAGTGTTGTGTAGTGCAGTATCGTGTAGTGCAGTGTTGTGTAGTGCAGTGTTGTGTAGTGCAGTGTTGTGTAGTGCAGTGTTGTGTAGTGCAGTGTTGTGTAGTGCAGTGTTGTGTAGTGCAGTGTTGTGTAGTGCAGTGTTGTGTAGTGCAGTATCGTGTAGTGCAGTGTTGTGTAGTGCAGTGTTGTGTAGTGCAGTATCGTGTAGTGCAGTGTTGTGTAGTGCAGTGTTGTGTAGTGCAGTGTTGTGTAGTGCAGTGTTGTGTAGTGCAGTGTTGTGTAGTGCAGTGTTGTGTAGTGCAGTGTTGTGTAGTGCAGTGTTGTGTAGTGCAGTGTTGTGTAGTGCAGTGTTGTGTAGTGCAGTATCGTGTAGTGCAGTGTTGTGTAGTGCAGTGTTGTGTAGTGCAGTGTTGTGTAGTGCAGTGTTGTGTAGTGCAGTGTTGTGTAGTGCAGTGTTGTGTAGTGCAGTGTTGTGTAGTGCAGTATCGTGTAGTGCAGTGTTGTGTAGTGCAGTGTTGTGTAGTGCAGTATCGTGTAGTGCAGTGTTGTGTAGTGCAGTGTTGTGTAGTGCAGTGTTGTGTAGTGCAGTGTTGTGTAGTGCAGTATCGTGTAGTGCAGTGTTGTGTAGTGCAGTGTTGTGTAGTGCAGTATCGTGTAGTGCAGTGTTGTGTAGTGTAGTGTTGTGTAGTGCAGTGTTGTGTAGTGCAGTGTTGTGTAGTGCAGTATCGTGTAGTGCAGTGTTGTGTAGTGCAGTGTTGTGTAGTGCAGTGTTGTGTAGTGCAGTGTTGTGTAGTGCAGTATCGTGTAGTGCAGTGTTGTGTAGTGCAGTGTTGTGTAGTGCAGTATCGTGTAGTGCAGTGTTGTGTAGTGCAGTGTTGTGTAGTGCAGTGTTGTGTAGTGCAGTGTTGTGTAGTGCAGTATCGTGTAGTGCAGTGTTGTGTAGTGCAGTGTTGTGTAGTGCAGTATCGTGTAGTGCAGTGTTGTGTAGTGGTGCTGTGTAGTGCAGTATCGTGTAGTGCAGTGTTGTGTAGTGCAGTGTTGTGTAGTGCAGTGTTGTGTAGTGCAGTATCGTGTAGTGCAGTGTTGTGTAGTGCAGTATCGTGTAGTGCAGTGTTGTGTAGTGCAGTGTTGTGTAGTGCAGTGTTGTGTAGTGCAGTGTTGTGTAGTGCAGTGTTGTGTAGTGCAGTATCGTGTAGTGCAGTGTTGTGTAGTGCAGTGTTGTGTAGTGCAGTGTTGTGTAGTGCAGTGTTGTGTAGTGCAGTATCGTGTAGTGCAGTGTTGTGTAGTGCAGTGTTGTGTAGTGCAGTGTTGTGTAGTGCAGTGTTGTGTAGTGCAGTATCGTGTAGTGCAGTGTTGTGTAGTGCAGTGTTGTGTAGTGCAGTATCGTGTAGTGCAGTGTTGTGTAGTGCAGTGTTGTGTAGTGCAGTGTTGTGTAGTGCAGTGTTGTGTAGTGCAGTGTTGTGTAGTGCAGTATCGTGTAGTGCAGTGTTGTGTAGTGCAGTGTTGTGTAGTGCAGTGTTGTGTAGTGCAGTGTTGTGTAGTGCAGTGTTGTGTAGTGCAGTATCGTGTAGTGCAGTGTTGTGTAGTGCAGTGTTGTGTAGTGCAGTGTTGTGTAGTGCAGTGTTGTGTAGTGCAGTATCGTGTAGTGCAGTGTTGTGTAGTGCAGTGTTGTGTAGTGCAGTGTTGTGTAGTGCAGTGTTGTGTAGTGCAGTGTTGTGTAGTGCAGTGTTGTGTAGTGCAGTGTTGTGTAGTGCAGTGTTGTGTAGTGCAGTGTTGTGTAGTGCAGTGTTGTGTAGTGCAGTGTTGTGTAGTGAAGTGTTGTGTAGTGCAGTGTTGTGTAGTGCAGTGTTGTGTAGTGCAGTGTTGTGTAGTGCAGTGTTGTGTAGCACAGCATTATGTAGTGCAGTGTTGTGTAGTGCAGTGTTGTGTAGTGCAGTGTTGTGTAGTGCAGTGTTGTGTAGTGCAGTGTTGTGTAGTGCAGTGTTGTGTAGTGCAGTGTTGTGTAGTGCAGTGTTGTGTAGTGCAGTGTTGTGTAGTGCAGTGTTGTGTAGTGCAGTGTTGTGTAGTGCAGCATTATGTAGTGCAGTGTTGTGTAGTGCAGCATTATGTAGTGCAGTGTTGTGTAGTGCAGTGTTGTGTAGTGCAGTGTTGTGTAGTGCAGTGTTGTGTAGTGCAGTGTTGTGTAGTGTAGTGTTGTGTAGTGCAGTGTTGTGTAGCACAGCATTATGTAGTGCAGTGTTGTGTAGTGCAGTGTTGTGTAGTGCAGTGTTGTGTAGTGTAGTGTTGTGTAGTGCAGTGTTGTGTAGTGCAGTGTTGTGTAGCACAGCATTATGTAGTGCAGTGTTGTGTAGTGCAGCATTATGTAGTGCAGTGTTGTGTAGTGCAGCATTTTGTAGTGCAGTGTTGTGTAGTGCAGCATTATGTAGTGCAGTGTTGTGTAGCACAGCATTATGTAGTGCAGTGTTGTGTAGTGCAGTGTTGTGTAGTGCAGTGTTGTGTAGTGCAGTGTTGTGTAGTGCAGTGTTGTGTAGCACAGCATTATGTAGTGCAGTGTTGTGTAGTGCAGCATTATGTAGTGCAGTGCTGTGTAGTGCAGCATTATGTAGTGCAGTGTTGTGTAGTGCAGCATTATGTAGTGCAGTGTTGTGTAGTGCAGCATTATGTAGTGCAGTGTTGTGTAGCACAGCATTATGTAGTGCAGTGTTGTGTAGTGCAGTGTTGTGTAGTGCAGTGTTGTGTAGTGCAGTGTTGTGTAGTGCAGTGTTGTGTAGTGCAGTGTTGTGTAGCACAGCATTATGTAGTGCAGTGTTGTGTAGTGCAGCATTATGTAGTGCAGTGTTGTGTAGTGCAGCATTATGTAGTGCAGTGTTGTGTAGCACAGCATTATGTAGTGCAGTGTTGTGTAGTGCAGTGTTGTGTAGTGCAGTGTTGTGTAGTGCAGTGTTGTGTAGCACAGCATTATGTAGTGCAGTGTTGTGTAGTGCAGTGTTGTGTAGTGCAGTGTTGTGTAGTGCAGTGTTGTGTAGTGCAGTGTTGTGTAGTGCAGTGTTGTGTAGTGCAGTGTTGTGTAGTGCAGTGTTGTGTAGTGCAGTGTTGTGTAGTGCAGTGTTGTGTAGTGCAGTGTTGTGTAGTGCAGTGTTGTGTAGTGCAGTGTTGTGTAGTGCAGTGTTGTGTAGTGCAGTGTTGTGTAGTGCAGTGTTGTGTAGTGCAGTGTTGTGTAGTGCAGTGTTGTGTAGTGCAGTGTTGTGTAGTGCAGTGTTGTGTAGTGCAGTGTTGTGTAGTGCAGTGTTGTGTAGTTCAGTGTTGTGTAGTGCAGTGTTGTGTATTGCAGTGTTGTGTAGTGCAGTGTTGTGTAGTGCAGTGTTGTGTAGTGCAGTGTTGTGTAGTGCAGTGTTGTGTAGTGTAGTGTTGTGTAGTGCAGTGTTGTGTAGTGCAGTGTTGTTTAGTGCAGTGTTGTGTAGCACAGCATTATGTAGTGCAGTGTTGTGTAGTGCACTGTTGTGTAGTGCAGTGTTGTGTAGTGCAGTGTTGTGTAGTGCAGTGTTGTGTAGTGCAGTGTTGTGTAGTGCAGTGTTGTGTAGTGCAGTGTTGTGTAGCACAGCATTATGTAGTGCAGTGTTGTGTAGTGCAGTGTTGTGTAGTGCAGTGTTGTGTAGTGCAGTGTTGTGTAGTGCAGTGTTGTGTAGTGCAGTGTTGTGTAGTGCAGCATTATGTGCAGTGTTGTGTAGTGCAGTGTTGTGTAGTGTTGTATAGTGCAGTGTTGTGTAGTGCAGTGTTGTGTAGTGTTGTATAGTGCAGTGTTGTGTAGTGCAGTGTTGTGTAGTGTTGTATAGTGCAGTGTTGTGTAGTGCAGTGTTGCGTAGTGCAGCATTATGTGGTGCAGTGCATTGTGTAGTGCAGTGTTGTGTAGTGCTGTGTAGTGTAGTGGCACTACTGAAGTCTCCTTGCCCAGACTGGCACTACTGAAGTCTCCCAGCTCAGACTGACACTACTGAAGTCTCCCCACTCAGGCTGGCACTACTGAAGTGTCCAAGCTCAGACTGGCACTACTGAAGTCTCCCAGCTCAGACTGACACTACTGAAGTCTCCCCACTCAGGCTGGCACTACTGAAGTGTCCAAGCTCAGACTGGCACTACTGAAGTCTCCCAGCTCAGACTGGCACTACTGAAGTCTCCCAACTCAGACTGTACTGAAGTCTCCCAGCTTAGAGTAGCACTACTAAGTCTCCCAGCTCAGACTGGCATTACTGAAGTCTCCCAGCTTATACTGACACTTCTGAAGTCTCCCAGCTCATACTGACACTTCTGAAGTCTCCCAGTTCATACTGGCACCACTGAAGTCTCCCAGCTCAGACTGGCACTACTGAAGTCTTCACAGCTCATACTGGCAGTACTGAAGTCTCCCAGCTCAGACAGGCACTACTGAAGTCTCCCAGCTGATACTGGCACTACTGAAGTCTCCCAGCTGATACTGGCACTACTGAAGTCTCCCAGCTGATACTGGCACTACTGAAGTCTCCCAGCTGATACTGGCACTACTGAAGTCTCCCAGCTGATACTGGCACTACTGAAGTCTCCCAGCTGATACTGGCACTACTGAAGTCTTGCAGTTTATACTGGCACTACTGAAGTCTCCCAGCTGATACTGGCACTACTGAAGTCTCCCAGCTGATACTGGCACTACTGAAGTCTCCCAGCTGATACTGGCACTACTGAAGTCTCCCAGCTGATACTGGCACTACTGAAGTCTCCCAGCTGATACTGGCACTACTGAAATCTCCCAGCTGATACTGGCACTACTGAAGTCTTGCAGCTGATACTGGCACTACTGAAGTCTTGCAGCTCAGACTGGTACTACTGAAGTCTCCCAGCTGATACTGGCACTACTGAAGTCTCCCAGCTGATACTGGCACTACTGAAGTCTCCCAGCTGATACTGGCACTACTGAAGTCTCCCAGCTGATACTGGCACTACTGAAATCTCCCAGCTGATACTGGCACTACTGAAGTTTTGCAGCTGATACTGGCACTACTGAAGTCTCCCAGCTGATACTGGCACTACTGAAATCTCCCAGCTGATACTGGCACTACTGAAGTCTCCCAGCTGATACTGGCACTACTGAAGTCTCCCAGCTGAGACTGGCACTACTGAAATCTCCCAGCTGATACTGGCACTACTGAAGTCTTGCAGCTGATACTGGCACTACTGAAGTCTCCCAGCTGATACTGGCACTACTGAAGTCTCCCAGCTGATACTGGCACTACTGAAATCTCCCAGCTGATACTGGCACTACTGAAGTCTCCCAGCTGATACTGGCACTACTGAAGTCTCCCAGCTGATACTGGCACTACTGAAATCTCCCAGCTGATACTGGCACTACTGAAGTCTCCCAGCTGATACTGGCACTACTGAAGTCTCCCAGCTGATACTGGCACTACTGAAATCTCCCAGCTGATACTGGCACTACTGAAGTTTTGCAGCTGATACTGGCACTACTGAAGTCTCCCGGCTGATACTGGCACTACTGCTGATACTGATACTGGCACTACTGAAGTCTCCCAGCTGATACTGGCACTACTGAAGTCTCCCAGCTGATACTGGCACTACTGAAGTCTCCCAGCTGATACTGGCACTACTGAAGTCTCCCAGCTGATACTGGCACTACTGAAATCTCCCAGCTGATACTGGCACTACTGAAGTCTTGCAGCTGATACTGGCACTACTGAAGTCTCCCAGCTGATACTGGCACTACTGAAGTCTCCCAGCTGATACTGGCACTACTGAAGTCTCCCAGCTGATACTGGCACTACTGAAGTCTCCCAGCTGATACTGGCACTACTGAAGTCTCCCAGCTGATACTGGCACTACTGAAATCTCCCAGCTGATACTGGCACTACTGAAGTCTTGCAGCTGATACTGGCACTACTGAAATCTCCCAGCTGATACTGGCACTACTGAAGTCTTGCAGCTGATACTGGCACTACTGAAGTCTTGCAGCTGAGACTGGTACTACTGAAGTCTCTAGAGTGATACACTCACACATTAAAGGTCATTACAAGTAGTCAGCATTATTGTTTCATTCCAGGGATTTCCTATATGTATTATTTTGTTCTTTGGGAAATCTGAACCTATAGGTATTATATTGCTTTTTATATTTTTGGAGAAGCACTGAAATAATGGAATCATGCAGTGCCTGGGGTGAGTGGGAGGTGCCTGGGGTGAGTGGGAGGTGCCTGGGGTGAGTGGGAGGTGCCTGGGGTGAGTGGGAGGTGCCTGGGGTGAGTGGGAGGCAATCATGTTAGATCCAAGGAAGTTAAAAGTGGCTCCATTTCCTTGGATCAGGATTTAGTGTAACCAATACTCTATTATTATAATCAAAATGAAAGGCTAAACCTACAAGGGTCATACAGCACAGAGGCAATACTCAAGCCATTTGTGCTATAATGAAGAGGAGCTTCTGGGCCACTAGTGCAGATCACTATGTTCTCAGTGATGCCACAACAACCCACCACTAGTGCAGATCACTATGTTCTCAGTGATGCCACAACAACCCACCACTAGTGCAGATCACTATGTTCTCAGTGATGCCACAACAACCCACCACTAGTGCAGATCACTATGTTCTCAGTGATGCCACAACAACCCACCACTAGTGCAGATCACTATGTTCTCAGTGATGCCACAACAACCCACCACTAGTGCAGATCACAATGTTCTCAGTGATGCCACAACAACCCACCACTAGTGTAGATCACTATGTTCTCAGTGATGCCACAACAACCCACCACTAGTGCAGATCACAATGTTCTCAGTGATGCCACAACAACCCACCACTAGTGTAGATCACTATGTTCTCAGTGATGCCACAACAACCCACCACTAGTGCAGATCACTATGTTCTCAGTGATGCCACAACAACCCACCACTAGTGTAGATCACTATGTTCTCAGTGATGCCACAACAAACCACCACTAGTGTAGATCACTATGTTCTCAGTGATGCCACAACAACCCACCACTAGTGTAGGTCACTATGTTCTCAGTGATGCCACAACAACCCACCACTAGTGTAGGTCACTATGTTCTCAGTGATGCCACAACAACCCACCACTAGTGCAGATCACAATGTTCTCAGTGATGCCACAACAAACCACCACTAGTGCAGATCACAATGTTCTCAGTGATGCCACAACAACCCACCACTAGTGCAGATCACTATGTTCTCAGTGATGCCACAACAAACCACCACTAGTGTAGATCACAATGTTCTCAGTGATGCCACAACAACCCACCACTAGTGCAGATCACAATGTTCTCAGTGATGCCACAACAACCCAGCTGGTATAGGAAAAATAAGTGGAAAAATATTAAATAAACACTGAATTGATTTAAACCATTTTATTTTTCATGGCTTGCAATACATAAAAATAAACTGTTCATTGACGAAGTACTACCTACAACACATTAGTACAAGTAAGCCAACTCCTCCATCAAAGTGAATGTAACCAATATCAGTGATATTTAAGTGTTGTATGGTGAAGGATATGGTGTGAGTGAGGGGGCAGAGGCAGGCCTTAGGAGTGACGTCACTATTGCCTTCACAGTGAGCATCTAATATTATATGTCTTTTGTGCTATGTCTTGGTGCTTTATAACAACGTGACTGGTACAACGCAACATAGTGATTTGTGTAACATCTTCCCTTAGTGAAAAAGTGGATAGCATAAACAGTGTTTATTAAGTGATAGTGAGAAGGCAACACTTTCAGCTGGCCGGCCCACTGCCTGCCCTCACTACCCGCCCCATTATAAACACCGCCACCCACGATACCCCACCCCACCCACGATACCACCACCCACTCTCTCTCTCTCTCCTGTGAACTTCATTGCAAACCTACAAGCCTCCTCTGGGATGACTTCACATCGCAAAATAGCAAGAATATCTACGCTATCTGGCTATTGTCCCAGTAGTTACTGCAGTGTTTGTGGGTATACCACAAGGGACAAAATTCTTCTTAGATGTAAGGAGCCTACTTGTTCCAACTACTGCCACACAGATTGCATTCCAGAAGAATTTTGTTGCAGCCAGGTTGAAAATTTCAGAAAATTGAAAGATATCCATAATCCTGTGGTATATGTGAATACAAGCCTGGAGCTACAGGAGGAAGGTTCAGAAGTCCTACCTCAGGACTTCAGTCCAGAGATCAAGACTGCCCTCTTGGGCAGTGTTGTAAAGTTGCAGCTAAGATAATCCATCACAGGGAAGCACTTCATGAGCTCCTCAAATCATTAGATAACCTCCAAGCTATTGTAGAAGGTCAGTGCAAGCGTACATCAAGTGACGTAAGCTGCTCAGCTGATGGTGACACTATTAACAAAGACTGGAAGTCCCACACTGAGCTTAACTCAGGGGTAAATAACTGGTGGAATTCTGTCATTGCTAAGGTCCCACAGACTGACAGAGTTCAAAACACTACCTTTGGGAATTCGAACACAATTTCTCTGACCACCACAGAGGGAACAAATCCTCTTCCCAGCAACGAAGGAAGCCTTGGATCTGTTAATTCTCCTACACCTGACATCTCTGCTTCAGCCACTGCCAGTCCACTAGACAGTGCACATACCATCTCTGATCCTACACCTGTCAGCAAACCTGCCGACACTATTCCAGAATCTGGCAGCAATGCTTCATCGGCAAGTTCTGAGTCAGGAGTTTCTCCACCAGAGATTGGTGCAGTTAATAATCAGGGAATTATCACTGCACCTGATCACCTACTGCACCAAAGTACGAACAGCAGGGACACATCTGTCAGAACTGGTAGAGGACGGGGTAGAGGACGTGGAAGAGGACGTGGAGGAGGAAGACATCTACAGCCGTCTCACCCTCTACTAACACAGTACCAGCGGCAGAACCTGAGGGCAAATCTGCAAAACACAGGTGGTGCAACAAATCATAGTCCACCCTCCCAGGCACCTAGGCTGTGCTCTCGCTGTCACCGGAAGGGGCACACCGCCAACAACTGCCTGCGAGATACCAGGTTCAATTACTGCTACAAGAAAGGACATTAGGAGGACCAGTGTCGGAAGAAAAAGGAACTTGACAGACAGGACCACCTGTTTAGAGACCTGTTTTCAGAACAAACCAGCAGGATCTATGAATTGGTGGACACTCTCACACGTCACCCACCCAGCTACTCCTATCTCAGCCCAGCAGGTGGTACTGTGCCTTATACAAGACCACAGACCTACATCCCTGCAGCTGCCTCAGTACCCTACCTCTCTCAAGGGCAGGCACCTTACATGCCCTACACACCCACCACCTCAAGCTGACCACATCATGAGGAGCCAGTCTATCAGCATTGTGTCGGCCAACATTAGAGGCTTCATTACTAATGTTGGAGAGCTCACACAGTTTTGTGAACAATCAACGTCCCGACATGATAGCTGTTGTTGAAACATTTTTGGATGACAGGACTCCAGAAAATTTTGCAAGAATTGCTGGCTACACCTCATGGATGAGAAGAGACAGGCAAGGGCAAGGAGGAGGTGTTGCTGTGTGCTTCTCTAAAAGTGTTCATGCCCAGCACATTGCTGTTGCCATCTCTACTCATCTTGAAATGATGTTCTTCAAGCTCTGCATAAACACTAGTACCTCTGTATTGGCATGTGCAATGTACAGACCTCAGTGGCAACACGCAGACCCCATCAACTTCCTAATGGAAAATATTGACTCTCTTCTGCTACAACACAACTGTCAACATATCATAATTGTTGGTGACCTCAACCAACACCTTATACAGAGGGACTTTGATGACCTTCTTGCAGTATTTGACATAAGAAACTTTGTTGATTTCCCTAATCACATCTCTGGCTCCTCCCTTGACCCAGTAGTGAGTGATCTGGCAGAAGGCATAGTCGCTTGTCAACCCCTCGGCTACGTTGGATCGTCTGACCACAAGGCTGTTTTTACGACACTTAAGATCCCAACAGAACGAGGTGAGGAGTCCACACGCACAACCTGGCTATGGGAAAGAGGTAACTGGCCAGCCCTTTGCTCTGAGCTCGCCACCACCGATTGGAATGCTCTTCTCCAAGGGGATGTTGACAACCAAGTGAAAGCCTTCACTGGACACATCCTTAATCTACAAGAACACATTCCTCACCGGCAATATGTGACGAAGCCTACAGATCAGCCTTGGTTTGGCTTTCGTTGTAGAGAGGCTGCTACTGCTAAGTACAAAGCATGGCAAAGGTATAAGAGACATCCTACCACCTATAACAGGAACTTGCACAGGGAAGCCTGTAGGCATATGAGTGATGTTCAAAAGTGGGCCATTGCTAAATGGGAGGTGGATACTAAAAGAAAGCTGGCATCAGGTAGGGTAGGCTCCAAAACCTGGTGGTCCCTGGTCAAGGACAGACAAGGTTATCTGCCTGATGAACTTATTCCACCTCTAAATCGACAGGATGGGACCACCTCTACTAGTAGTCAAGAGAAGGCAGACCTCTTTGCTGAACACTTTGCTACCAAAATGCAAGTTCCTGATCCAGCAAGGGACCCTCCTTGGCAAGCTGCAAGAACTGTGTCAAAACTGTCAGTGGTGACAATAAGGCAGGAGGAGGTGCATTTCCTTCTTAAATCGCTTGACCAAGAAAAGGCTGTGGGCCCAGACAAGTTGAGCCCAAGATTGTTGAGAAGATGTGCAGACCAGCTAGCAGCACCTCTAACTCGCATCTTTCAGCACTGCCTAGTACAGTGCAAATGGCCCTCTCTGTGAAAAGAGGCAAATGTAGTCCCTGTTCACAGAAAGAAGAGCAGAGAGGAAATCAGCAACTACAGACCAGTGTCACTCCTGTCAATCACTGGTAAGATCCTTGAGACAATAATCTCAAGACAAATGACAGAGTTTTTTGACTACCACTCACTACTTTGTGATCGTCAATATGGCATCAGGAAAGGTTACTCTGCTACTGATCTGTTGTTAAACCTCTCCACTAAGTGGCACCAGTCACTGGATGAACCCAAAGTCAGCTGTGTGGTAGCACTGGACATTGCTGGCACTTTCGACTGGGTGTGGCACCAGGGCCTCTTACCAAAACTTCAAGCACTGGGAATTGCAGGCTCTACACTACGTCTCCTCAGAAATTACCTTCATGGTAGATCTCTAAGTGTAGTTCTCAATGGAACGGAATCAGCAAGACATCCCATTGGGGCAAGTGTTTCACAAGGAAGCGTGCTGGGACCATTGTTATGGAATGTCTACTTCAACGACCTTCTTCATCTCATCCCAGAATCACATGCATATGCAGACGACTGTACACTAACATTCATTTATCCAAGAGAAGAAATGCCAGCTGCTCTAAGCTACATCAATCACCAGCTAAGAGCTATATTAGCTTGGGGAAATAGATGGCAAGTAACATTTGCACCTGAGAAAACGCAAATGATGATCGTCTCTAGGCACCATAATGGTAATGCTGGTGCAGTAGTAAGGATGAATGGGAGGGTGTTGGCACCTGACGAAGAAGTTGATATCCTTGGGGTGAAGTTTGACTCCAAACTAACCATGAAGAACCATGTTGTAAATCTTGCAAACAAGGCAGCCAGGAAGCTTACAGCACTCCGCCGTATCTCGCACCTGCTTGACAGTAGGGGTTGCAAGATTCTGTACGAGGCACAAGTACGCTCACACCTTGAGTATGCTCCACTTTCTTGGTTTGCCTGCTTCCCCTCTCATCTGCGACTGCTTGACAGAGTGGAGAACAGAGCAAGACGTCTCATCTCTCGCCTGGACCCATCCTGGATAGATCTGTCATTTCAGCAGAGCCTTCAACACAGGAGGGATGTGGGTGGCCTTACTGTTATGTACAAGGCCAATATTGTCAAAGTACCACACTTGGATCCACTTCGAGGACAGCGTGAAACAAGCTTTTATGCCACAAGACGGGCAGAAAGCAGCAACTTCACTCTGGCTGTACACTTCTGCAGAACATCACTCCATCTGAGATCCTATATACCCAGGATGACTCGAGTAATTGAACACATTCGTACAGCATAATGATGTCAACGAGATAAAGTCAGTTGATCAAATGAAAATGCTGGCCCACAGATGGCTTCAACTTCATCCTGTTCCCTACTTGTTTATCTCATAACAATAAAAATGCTTTCAAATGAGCTGATGTAGGTAACAGCTCTTAGCTTGCCAATAAAGTTAGGAATCCTTAACCTGTAAATAACTTGTCAATAAAGCTAGGGATCCTTAACCTTGTGGAACCCTGTGTAAAAAAAAAAAAAAAAGGTGGATGAAAAAACAGCCCCTGAAAAAAGTCAATCTGCCTCCATGCTTTAGTGGGGTTTGTATACCCAACATCACCTCATTACCCAAAATTAACCAGACAAACCATACCTAACCACTACCAGTTTCTCAAAAGCTGCTCATATTGTGCTGATGAATGCTCAACCACTTACTACTTTGAAATTAGGATGTCTGTTATTTTCACTGTTTTAAATAGTAGTTGATTGTAATACAGTACATCATAATGTAAATCATTCCATTGTAATACCAAATTTCATTGTTTTAAACAGCACTAAACTGTAATACATCACACTGTAAATTGTTACATTGTAATATTGTAATCTTTATTCACTAATTCAATAGTGTAAAAAGTCTGTACTAGACTTATCAAAATCATGTACCATCACCTGATATACTACTAAATTCTCCTGTACTCACTAACTCATCTGATGACCATATGAACTATGTACTATTGCCTTACTATTCTTAAGTTAATCTTTAAGTTTGCCCGAAATACTGAGCATACAGAGGGGCTTCTGCCATGTACACTCAACTATTATATTCCTCTGTACAACCATGTAATTTGTCAAAATAAAAAATCTCCCACCGAGGCAGCGTGACCCGAAAAAAGAATACTTTCACCATCATTCACACTATCACTGTCTTTGCAGAGGCCCACAGATATGAAAGCTCAAATGTCACTCAAAAGCAAATATCTCAAACCCCTCCTTTAGAGTGCAGGCTCTGTACTACGTGTCTAGGCAGTTTAGTGGTCTTTGACACCTGTCCATGTAAGTTCATTTTGCAATGCTGTTAATGTAATAATACATTGATTATTATATTCATGGAAAGCACTAAAACCCTGTGGGTCATTTAGTTCAGCACAGTAAGGGTGAGGGAGACGGTATAGAAAAACAAAGAGGTGGTTGATTTGGGGAAAGAAAAATGTTAAGAGGAGAGGCTCACAGTCAGTGAAGTCAATTGTTCTTCCCTAGTTGAGAGCTTATATGCATAGGTGAGCATTCCATTGACATGATACCCATTATCTCTGTTTTTTGTCTGCTCTCACAATTTTCATGACTCTTTCAAGTATCCATTTGTTAAGAAATTCTAGAGAAAATGGACATTTAAGACAAGATTTTCAGTGGAGTCTAAGATGAAGTCTGCATGTTCTGAGATAAGGAAGATATAGCATATTATACAGCTGATGATAAGACAACCACCTGCTCCAGATCCCACTTGACAACAGTGTTCCTAGATGTGCCAACTGTATGAAGTCTCACATACCTCTTGAAGTACTAACTGTTCAAGTACAGGTTCTTCTATTTCATCTTCATCTGCTATCTGCCTCCCTTTTAACTAGATTATTGTAATCAAATAAAGCACTAAACCAACAAACGGTCTTCTTAACTAGAAAATAAGTTCATTCAACATTTCTTTTGTTTTAATTTTATCACTGCCTTCTAACAGTTCATTTAAGTCATCTGTCTACACACAAGACGCCTCACATATACATCACCTGCCGCACGCAAGACGCCTCACATATACATCACCTGCCACACACAAGACGCCTCACATATACATCACCTGCCGCACACAAGACGCCTCACATATACATCACCTGCCACACACAAGACGCCTCACATATACATCACCTGCCACACACAAGACGCCTCACATATACATCACCTGCCACACACAAGACGCCTCACATATACGTCACCTCTTATCGGTGTTCCACATTTTCTTTGGCTTTCAATCAAGCCATTGTTCATTATGTTCAGTACTTTTACCATTTTTCTGCCATTTTTGTACAACACTTGTGTTAGGGAAGGGCAACCAGCATCATATTTTAAGGGAACTATTGTATGCACTGGGTATTTATTTTACTTTACCTCTTTTTTTGTGCCTAGCTGCACTGAGCACTAAATATATGATAGTGTAAGCACGCTGTCAGATGTTTTATACATACTCGATAATAAAAAAACATTTCTACCCGTTGGCAATTTTATCTTTACCATACAGGGCCATGAACCTAACAGCCTATACAAATGGGCCTCCTGTATCTTTAAAGTATCCCCCACTTGGCACTGTTCTTGCTAGATTCATCATTTCCTGGGCCTGATTCTCTAAAAAAGAAAAAACCTGCAAAATTATTCACAACACAGGGTATACTTTTCTACTGCCTGCATTTATTGACTGAAGAACTCTAAGCAATTTTTACAAGAGTTATTGGATCTGCAAATGTTAAATTTAAGCCAGAACTTTAGAATTCCAGTGTCCAAGTAGTCCTCTACTCCTCAACCCAGTGGTTGAGACAGCTATGACTGAGGTTGGCTATGAAAATTATCGAGACCAACAAGAACCTTGAATGAAAAAAGTCTACTGCAACAAGTACATCCATGCTGTCTTGTTAGACCACATAATAATAGGTAAAGTGGCTTAAAGCACAGGGATTCTACAAACGATAAATAACCACAGGCTTGTACCTGAAATCACCAGATGCATTAGCACATTAGGAAGCTCAAACAATCCTTCCTTGCAATTAATTCAGCACATCTTTCTCTTGTTTGTTCATAAAAATTCTAGGAGGAATCATCTTCCATAAAAATCTTGTTCTGTCAGCATTAAACACTCGAATTGACGTAAACATCCCTCACAAATAATTTCGTGGGCAGGAAGATACATGCACCCCACTCAGTATTATGCAGCCAGCTGGACATGCTCCTTACTCTGTAGTCTTAGAAATATTTCATTCCTGTTGTAATAAAAATCTTTTATGCAGATGCATGTTATGCAAAACTACTGTATACCCCTCTTGATGATTATACCCTTTTAGAAAGAGAAAAACAAAAATATAAAGTAACAATGACTTTCATGAGTTACCTTATCATATTCCAGGTATATGTTTTATATGCATAATACACTAGCAATTTTGATACAAAAATAGAAAAGAAATATATTATTGCCACAACACTAGGAAAGAAAATTTAAAAGTTTTTGCTACAAAGTGACTATAGAAGATTCACAACACGTACGTTTCTTCAGTGATCTGGGTGATGAATTACCGTCACCTATCCGATGCAAAATTCATCTTTATTACTGGAAGATGCTATGTCACCAGTACATCTTAAAACAGTGAAGAGTTTCAACATCTTACATTTCCTATCTTTTTTTACTAGCACTTTGTTACCTGCGGATGGAAAAAAAAAGTAATGAGAAAGTGGAAAAAAGATTAAAAAATGCAAAGTTAAAAAGGCATCTTTGGAGCTACAATAAAATGTTGTTAAAAATGCACTTAAAGAGAGCATAAAAAAAAGGGGGAGAGAGAGAGTAGTGATGCACCAAGCTATATTGAAAGGCATGGTAGTAATATCCAATAGGACCCCTGTATCACTGGGGAATATGTTCCAAGGATCTGCTTCACACATTGAAACTGTGGATGGTAGCAAACCCTATATGTAAGTCTTATACATCCCTATTATAAAGTTTAATAAATAAATGGAGAATTATCACTTTTTCACTGATGGGAAGCACTTTACAGCTCCTCTTTGGCTTTGAAAAATTGCCAACTTCTCTACTTTTGTGCTTTGGGGCCATTATTATGCAATATTAAGAGATATTTTTGGGACACAGTAAACCGTGGAAAATTGAAACTGCAGACACCAAATCACTGGATATGGAGGTTCAACTGTAGATAATATTGAAATAAACATTAACTGTATTTCAACCTTACTCTATATTTAAAGTGCAGACATTGTACTTCCCATTTCCAGGACTCAAATCCGGCTATATAAAAATAACCGGTTTCCCTGAATCCCTTCATTAACCCTTTCAGGGTCCAGAGGCCAAATTTCAAAGTGCGCACCAGTGTCCAAGAATTTTCAAAAAATAGTTAATTTTTCTTATGAAATGGTAGAAAATCTTTTTCTGGAGGTAATAAAACAAAAAGTACAAAATTCGATGGAAAATTGACGAAATTATGCTCTTGCAAATTTTGATGTGTCAGCGATATTTACGCATCGGAGATTTTGCCGACTTTGACTCCCATTTTAGGCCAATTACCTTATTCCAGTCGACCAAATTCTTAGCTATTTCACTAGCATTACTTCTATTCCATCGATTGAGCACAAGAAATCACCAACTCAACTGTCTCAACTACAAAATAAAGTTATTGGAAATTGATAATTTGGCCAATTTAGTGCAAAGTTCAAAATATTCCAATTTCAAAATAGGATCCAGAATAAACAATGCAGACATTCCTGGCACTAAACTAACATTTCCTGTTTATTAGCTACGTTTTTCGACTTTACAAATGAATTCCATTTTGATTTTTAATTCACATAATGAATTTTTATTCAAACCAAAAAATAGAAGATTTACTGTCATGCAATATTGAAATAATTGTATAAATAATATCAGCACATTTGTGAACATATATTAGACCCACCAGTTGACATGTATTGGACGTGTGAGGGCATTTGTTTACTCTTGAACATCAGCAAAAATTTATCATTTCCGCTACTTTGAGCTCAGTTTCAAGCCATTTTCAGTACTGAAACCAATCAAAATCACCTCTATTTTTGTAACATATCTTTCATTCTATCAAATGAGACCAAGAAATCGCAAATACAACTATAAAAAACATATAAAAAACACTGCAAAGTTGCTGTTTTAATCTAAAATTACGGTCTCAGTTTTTCCCTCTCATTATGCGCTGTGTGCTGCAGGATTTGTTTTATGTGGAGCACACATACCACACAGATGTATTCTCTCATATCTAGGCCCAAATTTACCGCTCACAGCTTGTCAGAGTGAGCTGAGCTCATGGCGTCGATCTGTGGTTTGGACCCACAACGTAAAGCTGTAGATCTACGGCACAGACCCTGAAAGGGTTAAATATTAGCCTGTTCACACTCCAACAGCACGTCAGGTCCCAAATACCATTCGTCTCCATTCACTCCTATCAAATTCAAATTCAAATTCAAAGTTTATTCTCTATAAGGATTATGTGGCATGTAAAGAGTACGTAACCTTTATTCGGCACATGTACACACCCTCATTCACAGGTTATCTCCCCCAACCAGCGAACCAGGTAACTGAGGGTTGTCGATGGGGCCCCTTCGTTCAACCAGTAACCAGGTTCCAGCCAATAAGAAGATGGTTTTGGCAATCGCAGAGGTTATGTGGGTACCACTCTCCTGTCTGCCCTTGTCATTCCCATTCTAGAGCTGGTTGAAACACGGTCTGCTCTCTAGTGGCTTCTATTCTGCCTTGCTTACCGTGGAATGCACTAATACCTATCACTGTACATAGTGTATATAGTGTACATACTGCTGTTCTAAATTGGTGAAGGATAATATAAGTCAAAGCTTTTCTGCTGTGTTTATTTTGCTCCCTTTACACCAAGGATAACAGGCCATTTGGATTCCTGGGTTGTAATAGATTACAATGCTGAGTTTACAGAATTTGGTTATTGTGTGGTTTACATGTAGTAAAATACTAATTACAGAGTGTACCACTAGAACACCTAGCATGGCTAGGCATTTCGGGCAGACTTAGGTTAATTCTTAAATTTAAAATATTACAAATTATGAGGTAAGTTGGTATTATGGCTAAGTGACTAAATACTAGTTTGTGAGTTTAGCAATGTGAATGCTTTTGTTTTGGCACAATACATAGTTTCAGTATTGGAGTATCACAGGCCAACTTATGACTAGTTAGGATTCATTATTTTAAGATTGAGATTGATATTTCTGTTTATGGTCAAATGGGTGAGTGAGTGTATGTGTGAACCACCAGGTGGTATTCGTGTAATTAGTTGACAGGGTGTATCAGGGAGATAAGATGTTTTCTAATGGTAGTTTTGAAGGTGATGAATGTGTCTGCAGTTCTAGAGTTTTCAGGTAAGGTGTTCCAGATTTTAGGGCCTTTGACATACATTGAATTTTTGTAAAGGTTTAGTCGGACACGGGGAACGTCATAGAGATGTTTGTGTCTGGTATTATGCCTGTGGGTTCTGTCACAACTATCAAGAAAGCGTTTTAGGCCAAGGTTAATATTGGAATTTAAGGTCCTGTAGATGTAGATTGCACAGTAGTAAGTGTGGATGTACTGAACAGGGAGTAAGTTTAGATCTATGAAGAGTGAAGTGAAGGGGGGGGGTGTTGCCAGGGATGGGATTTAGAGATTATTATTACTGTGGCTTTTTGTTGGGTTATTATTGACTTTAGGTGTGTTGCTGCAGTTGATCCCCAAGCACAAATAGCATAGGTGAGGTATGGATAAATAAGTGAGTGGTATAGTGTGAGAAGGGCATTTTGCAGCACGTAGTATCGTATCTTGGAGAGGATCCCAACTGTTTGGATACTTTTTTGGTTATGTGTTGGATATGAGTGTTAAAATTCAGGTTGCTGTCGAGGTATAGGTCTAGGAATTTGCCCTCATTATGTCTGGCAATTAGAGTGTTGTCGATCTTAATGTTAATTTGCGCAACTCCTGATCTGCTACCAAACATAATATAGTAGGTTTCGTCAGTGTTAAGTGTAAGTTTATTGGCTGTCATCCAAGTCGATATTTTGATCAGCTTCTCGTTAACAATGGTGTTGAAGGTGGCAAGATTAGGGTGAGAGATGACATAAGTCGTGTCGTCAGCAAAGAGAATGGGGTTCAGGTGTAGGGATACGTTTGGAAGATCATTGATGTATATGAGGAAGAGCAGGGGACCAAGGACACTTCCCTGCGGAACTCCAGTATCAAGTGGCCATGTTGTTGATGCTGTGTCTTTAATGGTGACATACTGATACCTATTAGTAAGGTAAGATTTGAAATATGCAAGCGCATGGCCTCTTATACCATAATGGTCAAGTTTGTGGAGTAGGATGCCGTGGTCTACTGTGTCAAAAGCTTTTCTTAGGTCAATAAAAATTCCTAGTGGATATTCCTTATTTTCCAATGCTGTGTAAAGCAGATCTAGCATTTTTATAATTGCATCATTAGTGCTTTTATTTTTCCTGAATCCAAATTGGCAGGGGTTGAGTATGTTTTGTGCCATTATAAATGAATATAGTCTCCTGTGCACGAGTTTCTCAAAGATTTTGGATAGCAATGGTAAGTTTGATATTGGTCTATAGTTGTTTAAATCTGTAGGGTCACCACCTTTATGTACTGGTGTAACCCTTGTCGTCTTGAGTAGTTTCGGGAAGGTGCTAGTTTCTAGTGACTTGTTAAAAAGTAATGAAATAGAATGTGAAAGGACATGGGCCACTCGCTTGTACAATAATGGTGGGACATGAGACAGATTCCCTGAGTTATTTTGAAGTGACTTTATAATCTCGGTGACTTCCGTGGGCTCAGTTGGTGCAAGATAAAAGGAATTTGGGAAATTCCCATCTAGGTAGTCGCCAGCATGGGCATTGGTATGTGGGATTTTATTGGCGAGATTAGATCCTATGGTTGAGAAGAAGTCATTTATCTTGTTAGCTGTGTCAGTGGGATGTAGTGGTGTTTCATTAGGTTTAGTTAGGACAATATTCTTGGTTTTTTTCAGTTTGTGGGTCCCTAGAATCTGAGAGAGTGTTTTCCAGGTCTTTTTCATATCTCCTCTTGTGTCAGTGAATCTGCTGGAGTAGTATAGTTGTTTGGCTTTCTTTATTACTTTGGTGAGAACTGATGAATAGTGTTTAAGAATATCTTTGTGTATTAAGAATTGTCTATATTGCTTTTCATATTGGTG
Source organism: Cherax quadricarinatus (assembly GCF_038502225.1). NCBI lineage: Eukaryota > Metazoa > Arthropoda > Malacostraca > Decapoda > Parastacidae > Cherax > Cherax quadricarinatus. The sequence continues at coordinate 2,469,570 of NC_091318.1, forward strand.
TTTCTTATCAATGGATTTCAGAATGGTGCTGGTTAGCCATTGACAACCAAGCCGTTTGTTTGTGATCTGTTTCGTCTTTATAGGACAATGTTTGGTGTATAGTCTAAGTAATTTGTTAAGAAAATTGTCTGTCCAGTCATCAATACCACTGGCCTTGGAGAATTCTGAAGGGCAGTAAACAGTCTCTAGGTCAGCTGTGAACTTCCTTATTGAGGCCTCGTCATGGAGTCTAAATGAAACTTTGTTGTATTCAAGTGGTGGTTTACTAATGTTTGTCAAGAGGAAGGTAGGGTAGTGGTCTGTAGTGCTATCTGTGATTATCCCTGATTTAGGGGGGGCTAGTATATTGATCCATATGTGGTCTATTGTGGTTGCACTTGTCTCAGTGAGCCTGTTTGGTTTAGTTATTGTTGGTATGAGAAGTGTGTTGTTCATATTGTTGATGAAATCAGTTACAGGCTGATCATCTAGTTGAAGATGTTGAAGTCTCCAGCTAAGAGAAGGTGGTGCTTATTCATTTGTCTGTTTGTTATTAGTGCCTTTAATTTCTCACTGAAATTTGGGATGTTAGTGTAGGGTATCCGGTAAATGGCACCGATTGTTATAGGCTTCTTAAGGTTTTTTACAGTAAAATTAGCAAAAATGTATTCCCCATATTCATCACTAAAGCAAGTGGTACTAATACAAGATAACTGGTTAGAGTAATAGATTGCAATACCTCCCCCAACTTGGTTTGGTCTGCAGTTGTGAATTGCTGTGTATCCTGGTAGAGGGTAGATATCTATTGTGTCCTGCTTAAGCCAGGTCTCAGTAAGAATAATGCAGGAGAAGGGTGTCTTTAGTGATTCAAGGAGTGCCAGGAGGTCATCATAGTGTTTGCTTAAGGACCTGATGTTGTAGTTAAGTACTGATAGACTTTTAGCATTGTTTAGGATAGTGCTGGCTTGTGATGCTGTGTAATAAAGGCAGTTACTTTCCAATAGGTTTTGATTGGGTGTCAGATTATGGAGGTTTAGATCAGGGTCAACGTGATCAATCATCTTCTAGGTTTAAATTATGGTTATTTATATCCTGGGTTGTGTGTTGAGTTCTAGTACTGATATCTGTAGTGGTGGGAAGTTTGGATAAGTATGTAGCTAGAGTATTTTGGTCATATAGAGTATAGTCACTAATACACATAATGAAGTTGATGTTGTCTATGTGTTGTGCTGGAATGAACTAAAGTACAACTAGGTATAAACTAATAATATAAAAATACAAATTAAAAATAGCACAAGACTCTCACTTGTAATTGCACTCAAGCACGCTTGCTGGAAGTCCAAGCCCCTCGCCCACAAAACCTCCTTTACTCCTTCCCTCCAACCTTTACGAGGACGATCCCTGCCCCACCTTCCTTTCCCTACAGATTTATGGGCTCTCCATGTCATTCTACTTTGATCCATTCTCTCTAAATGACCAAACCACCTCAACAACCCCTCTTCAGCCCTCTAATTAATACTTTTAGTAACACACCTCCTAATTTCCACACTCCGAATTCTCTGCATAATATTTACACCACACATTGCCCTTAGACAGGACATCTCCACTGCCTCCAACCGCCTCCTCGCTGCTGCATTTACAACCCAAGCTTCACACCCATATACTTTCATGGTAACCACGGGGGTTACCACGAGGGTAACCACGAGGGTAACCACGAGGGTTACCACGAGGGTAACCACGGGGGTAACCACGAGGGTAACCAAGGAGGTAACCACGGGGGTAACCACGGGGGTTACCACGAGGGTAACCACGGGGGTACCACGAGGGTAACCACAAGGGTTTCCACGAGGGTAACCACGGGGGTAACCACGAGGGTAACCACGGGGGTTACCACGAGGGTAACCACGGGGGTTACCACGAGGGTAACCACGGGGGTAACCACGGGGGATACCACGAGGGTAACCACGGGGGTAACCACGAGGGTAACCACGGGGGTTACCACGAGGGAAACCACAGGGGTAACCACGAGGGTAACCAAGGAGGTAACCATGGGGGTAACCACGGGGTTACCACGAGGGTAACCACGGGGGTACCACAAGGGTAACCACGGGGGTAACCACGAGGGTAACCACGGGGGTTACCACGAGGGTAACCACGGGGGTTACCACGAGGGTAACCACGGGGGTAACCACGGGGGTTACCACGAGGGTAACCACGAGGGTAACCACGGGGGTTACCACGAGGGTAACCACGGGGGTTACCACGAGGGTAACCACGGGGGTAACCACGGGGGTTACCACGAGGGTAACCACGGGGGTAACCACGAGGGTAACCACGGGGGTTACCACGAGGGTAACCACGGGGGTTACCACGAGAGTAACCACGGGGGTAACCACGGGGGTAACCACGAGGGTAACCACGGGGGTAACCACGAGGGTAACCACGGGGGTTACCACGGGGGTAACCACGGGGGTTACCACGAGGGTAACCACGGGGGTTACCACGAAGGTAACCACGGGGGTTACCACGAAGGTAACCACGGGGATTACCACGGAGGGAACCACTAGGGTAACCACGGGGGTTACCATGGGCGTAACCACGGGGATTACCACGAGGGTAACCACGAGGGTAACCACGGGGGTTACCATGGGAGTAACCACGAGGGTAACCACGGAGGTAACCACTAGGGTAACCACGAGGGTAACCACTAGGGTAACCACGAGGGTGGTATAAACCTTGGTAATAAATACCGACAAGTTGGTTTAGAAAGACACGTAAGCAAACACTATAACATATTTATTAGAAAACGTTTCGGTCCTGGGACCTTGATCACTTCTAACATACAGAGGTAGAAAAGACCTTATATATAGGCGGAGAGTGAGATGTGACGCACGTGACCTGAGGAATGTCATAAGAACATAAGAATGGAGGAACACTGTAGAAGGCCTACTGGCCCATGCGAGGCAGGTCCTTATCAAAACAACCTCTGCCTATGAACATCAAAATGGTATACAATACCGACAGGTTGTTAGGTAAGACACATATGCAACAGTTAGACATCTTTATTCCGAAACGTTTCGCCTACACAGTAGGCTTCTTCAGTCGAATACAGAAAGTAGGCAGGAGCAGTAGAGATGTGAAGACGATGTAATCAGTCCATCACCCTTAAAGTCGTAGAACAACCTCAAATTCTGAGGCATTTCGAAATGCCTCTAACAGAGACGATGTAAGGTACGCCTGTGTCCTCCACAGAGACTCCACGGGGCATTTGATGAACTGGAACGAGGCACAACTCGTTCTCACCGAACCAGACCTCAGACGCCGACGGTGCCTAGAAGCCTCACTAATCACCGTCACCGACACTATAGAACGCAACACTGGAAACTACAAAATTTCAAAAACATTGGCATACATGATACTTAAGCAGCACCAACCCAACAACACAGGAGTCACATGATTTCATCGTCTACTGGTCCTCATCATAGGCAGAGGTTGTTTTGATAAGGACCTGCCTCGCATGGGCCAGTAGGCCTTCTACAGTGTTCCTCCATTCTTATGTTCTTATGACATTCCTCAGGTCACGTGCGTCACATCTCACTCTCCGCCTATATATAAGGTCTTTTCTACCTCTGTATGTTAGAAGTGATCAAGGTCCCAGGACCGAAACGTTTTCTAATAAATATGTTATAGTGTTTGCTTACGTGTCTTTCTAAACCAACCACGAGGGTAACCGCGGAGGTAACCACGGGGTTAACCACGAAAGACACAATACTTGAAGAGCTGGTGGGTGGTGGGACTGCCGAGGTTCGAGGTCTTCTAGCCACTCCAGAATAAGGAAAACGAGGAAGATTTCCCAGAAGACGGAGTCGAGAGACAACCATTGCATAAGCCCTTTGCAGTGCTCCTTCTTTCTGTTGTTGTACTAAGTAAGAATCCAGTTATTGTCACTCGGGGGACGCGGGACTCCCACAGCTGTACTGGAAGCTCAACCCATTACTAATTTTTAATTAAGTCCTCGTTTTTTCCTAATACTTTTGCAGTATTTCTTGCAATGTAAAACACTACTAAATGAAGGGTTAAAAAAAGAGTACTACTTATCAGTTCAGGCATCAACAAATTCTCACATAAAAAAAAGGTAGCACCAAATTGTGGACTAGATGTAGATGAGGTTAAATCCGAGTGGGGATCTGTGACAAGTGGCGTTCCACAGGGATCAGTCTTGGGCCCGTTGTTGTTTATAATATATATCAATGATCTTGATGAGGGAATTACTAGTGATATGAGCAAATTCGCCGATGACACAAAGATGGGTAGGATAATTGATTCAAACGTAGATGCTAGGGAACTTCAGGAGGATTTAAACAAACTCTATTCTTGGTCAGAAAAGTGGCAGATGTAGTTCAATGTAGATAAATGCAAGGTTCTGAAGCTCGGGAGTGTCCATAACCCTAGCACTTATAAGTTAAATAATGTAGAACTTAGCCATACAGATTGCGAAAAGGACTTGGGGGTTATGGTGAGCAGCAACCTTAAACCAAGACAGCAATGCCTAAGCGTATGTAACAAGGCAAATGGATTACTGGGATTTATATCAAGAAGTGTAAATAACAGAAGTCCAGAGGTCATACTGCAGCTTTATACATCATTAGTAAGGCCTCACCTAGATTATGCAGCTCAATTCTGGTCTCCATATTACAGAATGGACATAAATTCGTTAGAAAACATACAGCGTAGAATGACTAAATTAATACATAGCATTAGAAATCTTCCTTATGAAGAAAGATTAAAGACTCTTAAATTACATTCACTTGTTAGACGAAGAATGAGGGGAGACATGATCGAAGTGTATAAGTGGAAAATAGGTATTAATAAAGGGGATATTAATAAGGTCTTGAGGATATCTCTCCGAGAGAGAACCCGCAGTAATGGATTTAAATTAGATAAGTTTAGATTTAGAAAGGACATAGGAAAGTATTGGTTTGGAAATAGGGTAGTTGATGAGTGGAACAGTCTACCTAGTTGGGTTATTGAGGCTAGGACTTTGGGTAGTTTCAAATTTAGGCTGGATAAGTACATGAGTGGGAGAGGTTGGATTTGAGTGGGACTTGCACATCAGAGCTTATTTCTTGGGTAGCATTGAAAATTGGGTTGGGCAAATGTTTTGTTAGTGGGATGAATTGTGAAGGACCTGCCTAGTATGGGCCAACAGGCCTCCTGCAGTGTTCCAATATTATTATGTTCTTATGTTCTAGTTACAAGTGACCAGAGGCAGTCCACGCCGTAATCCTATGAAGCTTCCTTATTCATTATCATTGCATTATTGTGACCTTATTTTGCAGACAGATATATCTGGGTGAGACATATTGATATGACTGACAAGATTCCAACATATGCTGGTGCTAAGACTATCTGGGTGAAGGTGTAAGTTGTTCAGCAATTTAAGATGTAATTTGAACAACCTGAGAAAGTGTATGTAATGTAAACATCATGAGAAAGTGTATGTAAAGTGAACAACAAATGATGCAGTCGTTTATTCCCTTCACTTCTAGATCAAAAAATTTCTTCGCCACATCAGCCGATTTCACTCAGGGTAAGATTGTACAAAAAAAAAAAAAAGAGGAATGATTGACCATCACTTATTCAACAGCTTTCTTGCCAGAAGTGCACTAACATTAAAGTAATCCTTCCATGTACAAAATTTTGTCTAATTTCAACTGTTATATCTGATCTCCAATAAGTTTCTCTAAGGCCCATTCAACTGTGAACCATTTGAACTTACTCATGTTCGGTGAACATCGCGTCAAAATTACTGTGAATTGTTCATAGTAATTCCTTATAATAACAAAGTTTTTGAGAGGTTGAAACACAAATATTTACTCAGTGCCAATCATCTGTTTTCCGCCTTCACTGTGTTGTTTACGCCCTTACACTGTGATACATTTTTCTCCATTGTTGTGGATGTTTGATGTCTGAGTCCCTCTGGTGTTCTGCAAGGTGCACCGTAAGGCGCACTGCAAGGTACACTGTAAGGTACACTGCAAGGTACACTGCAAGGTACACTGCAAGGTACACTGTAAGGTACACTGCAAGGTGCACTGCAAGGTGCACTGCAAGGTACACTGTAAGGTACACTGCAAGGTACACTGCAAGGTACACTGCAAGGTACACTGCAAGGTGCACTGCAAGGTACACTGTAAGGTACACTGCAAGGTACACTGCAAGGTACACTGTAAGGTACACTGTAAGGTACACTGCAAGGTACACTGCAAGGCGCACTGCAAGGTACACTGCAAGGTACACTGTAAGGTACACTGCAAGGTACACTGCAAGGCGCACTGCAAGGTACACTGCAAGGTACACTGTAAGGTACACTGCAAGGTACACTGTAAGGTACACTGCAAGGTACACTGCAAGGTACACTACAAGGTACACTGTAAGGTACACTGCAAGGTACACTGCAAGGTACACTGCAAGGTACACTGCAAGGCGCACTGCAACGTACACTGCAAGGCGCACTGCAAGGTACACTGCAAGGTACACTGCAAGGTACACTACAAGGTACACTGTAAGGTACACTGCAAGGTACACTGCAAGGTACACTGCAAGGTACACTGCAAGGCGCACTGCAAGGTACACTGCAAGGTACACTGCAAGGTACACTGCAAGGTACACTGCAAGGTACACTGTAAGGTACACTGTAAGGCGCACTGCAAGGTACACTGCAAGGTACACTGCAAGGTACACTGCAAGGTACACTGCAAGGTACACTGCAAGGTACACTGCAAGGTGCACTGCAAGGTACACTGTAAGGCGCACTGCAAGGTACACTGCAAGGTACACTGCAAGGTACACTGCAAGGTACACTGCAAGGTGCACTGCAAGGTACATTGTAAGGCGCACTGCAAGGTACACTGCAAGGTACACTGCAAGGTACACTGCAAGGTACACTGCAAGGTGCACTGCAAGGTACACTGCAAGGTACACTGCAAGGTGCACTGCAAGGTACACTGCAAGGTACACTGCAAGGTACACTGTAAGGCGCACTGCAAGGTACACTGCAAGGTACACTGCAAGGTACACTGCAAGGTACACTGCAAGGTACACTGCAAGGTACACTGCAAGGTGCACTGCAAGGTACACTGCAAGGTACACTGCAAGGTACACAGCAAGGTACACTGCAAGGTGCACTGCAAGGTACACTGCAAGGTACACTGCAAGGTGCACTGCAAGGTACACTGCAAGGTACACTGCAAGGTGCACTGCAAGGTACACTGCAAGGTACACTGCAAGGTACACTGCAAGGTGCACTGCAAGGTACACTGCAAGGTACACTGCAAGGTGCACTGCAAGGTACACTGCAAGGTACACTGTAAGGTACACTGTAAGGCACACTGCAAGGTACACTGCAAGGTACACTGCAAGGTACACTGCAAGGCGCACTGCAAGGCACACTGCAAGGTACACTGCAAGGTACACTGCAAGGTACACTGTAAGATACACTGTAAGGCGCACTGCAAGGTACATTGCAAGGTGCACTGCAAGGTACACTGCAAGGTACACTGCAAGGTGCACTGCAAGGTACACTGCAAGGTACACTGCAAGGTGCACTGCAAGGTACACTGCAAGGTACACTGCAAGGTACACTGTAAGGCGCACTGCAAGGTACACTGCAAGGTACACTGCAAGGTACACTGCAAGGTACACTGCAAGGTGCACTGCAAGGTACACTGCAAGGTACACTGCAAGGTACACTGCAAGATGCACTGCAAGGTACACTGCAAGGTACACTGCAAGGTACACTGCAAGGTACACTGCAAGGTGCACTGCAAGGTACAGTGCAAGGCGCACTGCAAGGCACACTGCAAGGTACACTGCAAGGTGCACTGCAAGGTGCACTGCAAGGTGCACTGCAAGGTACATTGCAAGGTGCACTGCAAGGTACATTGCAAGGTACACTGCAAGGTACACTGCAAGGTGCACTGCAAGGTGCACTGCAAGGTACATTGCAAGGTGCACTGCAAGGTACATTGCATGGTACACTGCAAGGTACACTGCAAGGTGCGCTGCAAGGTGCACTGCAAGGTGCACTGCAAGGTGCGCTGCAAGGTACACTGCAAGGTGCACTGCAAGGTGCACTGCAAGGTGCACTGCAAGGTGCACTGCAAGGTACACTGCAAGGTACATTGCAAGGTGCACCACAAGTGAACCTGTAACCTGTATGATATTGAAGAAACAGAGACTTGTGCAACATTTGGGAATGATAATGAAGGAAGAGAGACTTGTGCAACATTTGGGAATGATAATGAAGGAAGAGAGACTTGTGCAACATTTGGTAATCATTATTGTAGAAGAAGAAAGGTGAATGAAGATTCCCAAGTTTTACACAAGTGTTTCTTTCTTTAACTAGTGGGTTTTCTAGTCCATTTATATTATAAATATTATTGAGGGATACTGAAAGTTTAATTCATTAAGAACAGAAGAGAGAGAGAGAGAGAGAGAGAGAGAGAGAGAGAGAGAGAGAGAGAGAGAGAGAGAGAGAGAGAGAGAGAGAGAGAGAGAGAGAGAGAGAGAGAGAGAGAGAGAGAGAGAGAGAGAGAGAGAGACAGAGAGAGAGAGAGAGAGAGAGAGAGAGAGAGAGAGAGAGAGAGAGAGAGAGAGAGAGAGAGAGAGACAGAGAGAGAGATAGAGAGAGAGAGAATGTCCTATAAAGACAGGTCTTACTAAATATTCCTATTCTTCAGTTTACTCTCATCTTATAAACAATCTGTCCTCATTTACATGTAAAGTATTTTTCTCAGCATAAACTTACCTCTTACTGTCCTCCATCCTTCTAATACAGTTCCTAATTTTCAAAAATTTTGTAATAATTCTTTCGTAAGATACAAATACAGATTAAAAAACATCAGTGATTAATGAAGGCATCTTCAATTTCTAACAAAAAAAAAACTAAAAGGAAGACTCATCAGTAACACGTTGAGCTCGACCTGATGATCTTGACGATACCAGTAGTCAACATCACTGTCAGACTACGACTCTTCCTGGTTAACGAAGCTTTGAAACCCCATATATACCTCCACGTCAGCTGGTGGCCAGGAGGTCAAACCATAACAACATTTTATATACCTTAGTGGCATCATTGTTCAGTAGATTCATCAATGGGATCACTGTTCACTAGATACTTCAATGAGATCACTGTTCGCTATATACATTAATAGGATCACTGTTAATTACAGTCATCAATGGAATCACTGTAACTCTGCTTCAGCGTAGGAGTTATCAGGTTGTCTCAATTATACAAGGAACATTGTAGTCTTGTCTTTATCTCTACTTTTTCCCAGACAGTGGAACGGGAGGAGGGGGGATCGGGGGTTACTCTTCAACTCACGGCAAATAGGCATTTTTTTTTTTTTGCAGTTGTGTTATTAGCTTTTCAAAAATTATTCTTTCAGCATTAAACTCCCTATTCATCAATTACAACAATTTTGTTTCAAATTATTCTATTTTATTTCATGATCCACCAGTTTCGTAAACATGTTGGTGCTAAGAATCACTGAGTACAAGAATAGCTACACAAGTGACATAAAATTTTCCTGTCATCCTCTCCATATTAAATAACTTGTGCAACATTCATTGCTAAATAAACTAAGCAGGTATTTGTAATGTTTGTACACATTAAAAAGATTTTTTTGCAATTCGTATTTTCTTGACGTGATGTTCAGGAACTTTATTACCCTCATCCCTACAATATATTTTACCTCACCAGTTGTTTCCTCGTAAGATAAAGTGAATCAAAATAAATGTAAAACTTTTACCATTATTTATTCAACACCTGTCTTGTCATAAGTGAACAGGAATGATTCAGTGACAGATAGAAGCTGAACAGTGAGCAACAAGTGAAAGATTAAAGTGAACAACAGGTGAAAGAGAACAAGAGGTCAAAGTGAACATGAGGTGAAAGTGATAAATGGAATACTAGTAATGGGAAAGTTAATTACAGTTGAATACATGAGATGAACTAAAGTGAAGATGTGAAGTTAACCTCGGGTGAAGACGAGAGGAGGAACGGGATGCATCGATGAAGACGAGCAGAACCCAGACTCAGGCGGAAGGACAAATACATCCTACAGAGACACCCACAGAAGGACTCCAACCACAACAACCCCGAAGCAACTGAATAATCTCAACCAAAACCCGCACACTGTTCCCTCTGCCCCCACTCCCATCACAAGCCCCACCCCTACAGCAGCCCCCTTTGGGCACTCTGCCCCCACCCCCCACCATAAACCCCATCCACACAGTGACAACCCCAACACAGCTGAACAGTCTCAACCAAAACCCACACACTGCTCCCTCTGCCCCCACCCCCCACATCATAAACCCCACTGCTACAGCAGCTCCCTACAGGCACTCTGCCCTCACCTCCCCATCACAAACCTCACTCACACCACAAACCCCCATAGCCCCCCCAGGGCTCCCGCTCCCCCAACCCCAATATTCTCCAAGGTCCACAGTAACAGACAAGAAGCTGAAGGTGTGGTACACAAGCGCAGATGGAATAGCAAATAAATATGAGGAGTGGCATGAAAGAATCATCGAGAAGTCCCCAGACATCATAGCAGTCACAGAAACGAAAGTCACTGAGACAAAAACAGACGCAGTCTTCCCACCGGGATATCAGATCCTGATGAAAGATAGGAGCAGAGGGAGAGGAGGGGTTGCACTGCTCATAAAAAACTGATGGAGTTTTGAGGAAACGGAAGGCATGGACGAGATTGGAGAAAGGGACTACATAGTAGGTACAATTCAATCTGGGGAACATAAGGTAGTCATTGCTGTGATGTATAACTCACCAGAGAACTGCAGGAGGCCAATAGAAGAATATGATGAGAACAACAGAGCGATGGTGGACACACTGGCTGAGGTGGCATGAAGAGCTCAATCGTGCAGAACAAAGTTGCTGATTATGGGTGATTTCAACCACAGGGAGATTGACTGGGAAAACTTTGAGCCTCATGGGGGCCCCAAAATATGGAGAACCAAGGTGATGGATGTGGTACTGGAAAACCTCATGCATCAACACATCAGGGACACTACCAGAGAGAGAGCGGGGAGGATGAACCAGCAAGACTGGACCTTTTGTTCACCCTGAGTAGCTCAGACATTGATGACATCACATATGAGAGGCCCCTTGGAGCTAGTGACCACGTAGTCCTGAGTTTCGATTACATAGTGGAGTTACAAGTGGAGAGGGTAACAGGAGTCGAACGGGAAAAGCCAAACTATAAAAAGGGGGACTACACTGGTATGAGGAACTTCCTGCGAGAGGTGCACTGGGACAGAGAAATGGTAAGAAATACAGTAAATGAAATGATGGAATATGTAACAACAAAATGCAAGTAGGCAGAGGAAAGGTTTGTTCCCAAGGGCAACAGAAACAATGGGAAGACCAAAGCGAGTCCTTGGTTTACCCGAAGGTGCAGGGAGGCAAAAACTAAGTGTATTAGAGAAAGGAAGAGGTATAGAAGGCAAGGACCCAGGAAAACAAGGAGATCAGTCAAAGAGTCAGAAAAGAATATGCACAGGTAAGGAGGGAGGCCCAGCGACAGTACGAAAATGACATAGCATCGAAAGTCAAGTCTGACCCGAAACTGCTGTTTAGCCACATTAGGAGAAAGACGACAGTCAAAGACCAGGTGATCAGGCTGAGGAAAGAAGGTGGGGAACTCACAAGAAACGATCAAGAGGTATGTGAGGAGCTCAACACGAGATTTAAGGAAGTATTCACAGTGGAGACAGGAAGGACTCTGGGAAGACAGGACAAAGGGGAACACCAACAGGGAATAGACCAACAAGTGCTGGATGATATGCACACAACTGAGGAGGAGGTGAAGAAGCTGTTAAGTGACCTTGATATCTCAAAGGCAATGGGACCAGACAACATTTCCTCGTGAGTCCTCAGGGAGGGAGCAGATATTACTGTGTGTGCCATTAACCACAATCTTCAACACATCCCTTGAAACTAGGCAACTACCTGAGGTACGGAAAACCGCAAATGTAGTTCCCATTTTTAAAAAAGGAGACAGAAAAGAGGAACTAAATTACAGACCAGTGTCACTGATGTGTATAGTACGCTAAGTCATGGAGAAGATTATCAGGAGGAGAGTGGTGGAGTACCTGGAACGGAACAAGATTATAAACGACAACCAGCACGGATTCATGGAAGGCAAATCCTGTGTCACAAACCTTCTGGAGTTTTATGACAAAGTTACAGAAGAAACACAAGAGAGAGAGGGGTGGGTTGATTGCATTTTCATGGACTGCCAAAAGGCCTTCGACACAGTTCCTCACAAGCGACTAGTGTAGAAACTAGAGGATCAGGCACGTATAACAGGAAGGGCACTGCAATGGATCAGAGAATACTTGACAGGGAGGCAACAACGAGTCATGGTTCGGGATGAGGTATCACAGTGGGCACCTGTGACGAGCGGGGTCCCACAGGGGTCGGTCCTAGGACCAGTGCTATTTTTGGTATAAGTGAATGACATGATGGAAGGGATAGACTCAAAGGTGTCCCTGTTCACAGATGATGTGAAGTTAATGAGGATAATTAAATCAGATGAGGATCAGGCAGGACTTCAAAGAGACCTGGACAGGCTGGGCATGTGGTCCAGCAACTGGCTTCTTGAATTCAACCCTGCCAAATACAGTCATGAAGATCGGAGAAGGGCAAAGAAGACCGCAGACAGAGTATAGGTTAGGTGGCCAAAGACTGCAAACCTCGCTCAAGGAGAAAGATCTTGGGGTGAACATCATTCCCAGCATGTCTCCAGAGGCACATATCAGCCAGATAACTGCTGCAGCATATGGGCGCCTGGCAAACCTGAGAATAGCGTTCCGATACCATAGTAAGGAATCGTTCAAGACACTGTACACTGTGCACATCAGGCCCATACTGGAGTATGTAGCACCAGTTTGGAACCCACACCTGGTCAAGCACGTCAAGAAATTAGAGAAAGTGCAAAGGTCAGGAAGTCAGGAAGTGGAATAGCCTAGCAACTGATGTAGTGGAGACAGGAACTATACATAGCTTTAAGACGAGGTATGACAAAGCTCAGGAAGCAGAGAGAGAGAGAGAGAGAGAGAGAGGACCTAGAAGCGATCAGTGAAGAGGCGGGGTCAGGAGCTGAGTCTCGACCCCTTCAACCACAATTAGGTGAGTACAATTGGGTGAGTACACACACACACACACACACACACACACACACACACACACACACACACACACACAAATACACACAAACACACAAACACACAAACACACAAATCACACACACACACACACACACACACACACACACACACACACACACACACACACACACACACACACACACACACACACACACACACACACAAAAACACAAACACACATGCACACACACACACACACACACACACACACACACACACTAACAACAATATTCAATACATCTATCGAAACAGGGAGATTGCCTGAGGCATGGAAGACAGCAAATGTAGTCCCAATCTTTAAAAAAGGAGACAGACATGAAGCATTAAACTACAGACCAGTGTCACTGACATGTATAGTATGCAAAATCATGGAGAAGATTATCAGGAGAAGAGTGGTGGAACACCTAGAAAGGAATGATCTCATCAACAGCAGCCAGCATGGTTTCAGGGACGGGAAATCCTGTGTCACAAACCTACTGGAGTTCTATGACATGGTGACAGCAGTAAGACAAGAGAGAGAGGGGTGGGTGGATTGCATTTTCTTGGACTGCAAGAAGGCGTTTGACACAGTTCCACACAAGAGATTGGTGCAAAAACTGGAGGACCAAGCAGGGATAACAGGGAAGGCACTACAATGGATCAGGGAATACTTGTCAGGAAGACAGCAGCGAGTCATGGTACGTGGCGAGGTGTCAGAGTGGGCACCTGTGACCAGCGGCACACACACACACACACACAAACACACACAAACACACACAAGCAGACACACACACACACAAACACACACAAAAACACGCAAACACACACAAACACACACAAAAACACGCAAACACACACACACACACACACATACACACACACACACACACACACACACACACACACACACACACACACACACACACACACACACAAGCACACAAACACACAAATTACACACACAAACACACACGCGCGCGCGAGCGCGCGCAAAGAAGACCGCAGACGAAGTACAGTCTAGGGGGCCAGAGACTGCAAATTTCACTCAAGGAAAAAGATCTTGGGGTGAGTATAACACCAGGCACATCTCCTGAAGCGTACATCAACCAAATAACGGCTGCAGCATATGGGCGCCTAGCAAACCTCAGAACAGCATTCCGACATCTTAATAAGGAATCGTTCAGGACCCTGTACACCGTATACGTTAGGCCCATGTTGGAGTATGCGGCACCAGTTTAGAACCCACACCTAGCCAAGCACGTAAAGAAACTAGAGAAAGTGCAAAGGTTTGCAACAAGACTAGTCCTAGAGCTAAAGGGTATGTCCTACGAGGAGAGGTTAAGGGAAATCGATCTAACGACACTTGAGGACAGGAGAGATAGGGGGGACATGATAACGACATACAAAATACTGAGAGGAATTGACAAGGTGGACAAAGACAGGATGTTCCAGAGATGGGACACAGTAACAAGGGGACACAGTTGGAAATTGAAGACACAGATGAATCACAGGGATGTTAGGAAGTATTTCTTCAGCCACAGAGTAGTCAGGAAGTGGAATAGTTTGGGAAGCGATGTAGTGGAGGCAGGATCCATACATAGCTTTAAGCAGAGGTATGATAAAGCACACAGTTCAGGGAGAGTGACCTAGTAGCGACCAGTGAAGAGGCGGGGGTCAGAAGCTAGGACTCGACCCCTGCAACCTCAACTAGGTGAGTACACACACGAGCGGAGTGGAGCAGTCGCGCGCGATTGTTCTCGTGTATTGGCGGTATTTTCTTACTGTACCATAGGGAATAGAGTGTGGGATATAGGCGTGTGCAAACATAAGAGTGCATATAATCACTTACACCCCGCAAAACGGAAATATAAGTGATCACAAAAGAGAAAACATAGATAATAGTGACAAGTGTTATGTGCCAGCCAAGAACAAGGAAAGGAAATGGAGAGGATGGGGCTTAGGTCTGAGAGTGTTCCCAAACATTATGTAGTAATTTGAAGAATAAGTGCGACTCAAGATCAGGGAGATAAGAGATAAGTATAGATGTGTCAGTAGATACAGTGAGTGCAGTGAAAAAGTTAGATGAACTAGTGACAACAGTGCCTACAGAAAGGTAGGGAAAGAAAGTACGAGAAGCATCACACAACGGCAACTACGCAAGACCCAGGTACTGGATGGACCGGCAACGTGACCACTCCACTGCCAGCTGCACGTGATAATCACCTAGTTGAGTTGCATGGGGTCAACAATACCAGTCTTTAGCTGGAAACTGGGGGTCACTCACTCCTGGAGCTATCAGAATTAGAATAAGGAGCACTGACCACTGACGCTGAGGTCAGTAGTCGCCTGTGATCATACCTGTCCTAAGTAAGCTCTCTGGGAGTTAGCGAGGGGTGTTACCAAGTACCTTGGCTTGTTGTAGTGTTTTAGAATCTCAGGTTCACGTGTTGAAGAAGAAGGTTCTACTCCTTCAGGAGGAAAATAGGAGGCTGAAGCTTTGCCTAGATGAGTTTGGGAGTGAGTGTGAGAAAGATTTAGCTGGTAAGGAGGAAAGGGTCACTAGCAGTGATAGTGGCAGCCGCTTTAAGTGGCAAGTGGTTCACAGTTCCAGAAGAAGGAAGATGAGGAGGGTTAACAGAGAAGATGTGAAGGTTGGAAATCGATTCTCTGTTCTCAAGGACGAGTGCACTTCAGTGGTTAGTGAGGGTGAAGGTACCACTGATTCTCCTGCTCATCAAGGTAAGAAAATTTTAATGGTAGGAGATTCTCATGTAAGATATATGGACCGTGCATTTTGTAACAGAGACAGAAACGTCAGACAGAAAGTGTGTTTTCCAGGAACTGGTGTTGGTGCCTTCCAGGTGCTGGTGTTGGTGACATAGTCAGCAGGTTGGATAATATTATGTCAGGTAATGGGAACAAGCCCATTATCTGTCTTAGTGCTGGGGGTAATGACATTGGGAAGGGCAGGAGACAGGAGCTGCTGGATAAGTACAGGTCAGCCATAGAAGTAATCAGGTCTAAGGGAGGGATCCCAGTCATATGTAGCATCTTGCCTAGAAAGAGAGTGGGCAATGAATGGATGTCTAGGGCAATTGGTATAAATTGCTGGCTAGACAGGTACTGCAAGGAACTTGCAGTCCCATTCATTGATAACTGGGACCTATTCTATGGCAAACGTGATATGTATGAAAGGGATGGGGGTCATCTCTCTGGGGATGGAGTGGTTGCATTAGCCAATTCGATTGAGAGGGTAATTGATGACTTGTCTAGGAATTTAAACTGATAGATTATAGAGGTATGGGTGTTTGTGGGAAACAATCAGGCTGCAGTATTAGGGTTAAAAACAGCAGTTATTACTGGGATACCTCAGGGATATGTTTAAAAGACAATATTCTAAATAAAGTTGCTAGTAATGGCAAATCAATTGATCAACAAACAAAGAGAGATAGTAGAGGGCAACGAGTGACTAGCTCCCTTATGGTTCACTATACAAATAGTAGGAGTCTAAGAAATAAGATAGATGAACTAAGATTACTTGCAAGTGTAGGTAATATAGATATTATTGGTATAACAGAGACTTGGTTCAACCTGAAAGATAGAGAAATGCCAACTGAATGCAACATACAGGGTTATAAACTATTCCACACTGATAGGGTCAACAGTAAGGGTGGTGGAGTGGCGATGTTTGTCAGAGAAAATTTTAATTGTTGTCTTAGACATGATATAAGATTAGAAACATCGAACACATAATCTGTTTGGCTACAGTTTCTTGAGGGACGTGACAAATTAATTTTGGGTGTGATTTATAGGCCCCCAAACCTTGATAGGGAGTGCAGTAAGTTGTTAAGGGACGAAATTCATAAGGCATCTAGATATGAAAATGTTGTGTTAATTGGAGATTTTAACTTTACACAAATTTATTGGAACAATATGACAGGAAATCTTGAGTCTAGTGACTTTCTTGATACGGTTCAGGATTGCTTTTTAGAACAGTTTGTGACAGAACCAACTAGCAGAAACAATCTGCTTGACTTGGTTCTTGCCAATAAAGAGTAACTAATTAATAATTTTGAGGTTAATGATGATCTTGGGGAAAGTGATCACAAATCACTTAGTTTCAATATATCATGGAATTACCCAGATAACTGCAATCAAATCTCTGTCCCAGATTTTCACTTGGCTGACTTCATGGGACTGAAAAATTACCTGGGTGGGCTAAATTGGGAATTCCTGACTATGGGTCAGGTAGGTGATCTTAGTTGCCATTATGACGTTTTTCAGAGCATAGTTCTAGCTGCCCAGACAACTTTTGTTCCGAGTAGTGAAATTAGATCTAACAAAAATGATCCCAAATGGATGAACAATAGATTAAAACACCTAATTGGTCAAAAGAGAGGTATATATAGGCGTATCAAAAGAGGGGATGGGCAGTTAAGAAATCAATATATTCAATTAAAGAGAGAAATAAAGAAAGGAATAAGAAAAGCAAAAAGGGATTATGAGGCTAAGGTAGCAAGGGATTCGAAGACTAATCTAAAAGGGTTCTTTCAGGTATATAGAAGTAAGATTAGGGACAAGATTCGCCCACTTAAGAGTAACTCTTGTCAGATCACTGACAGTGATAAGGATATGCATGAAATTTTCAATACCTACTTCCTCTCAGTTTTTACCCAGGAAAATCCTCGCGAAATTCCTGAAATAGATTATGTAGAACAGGACGATAATAAATTATGCACGTTTGCCGTAACTAGTGACATGTTCCTCAGACAAATTGAGAAAATAAAATCTAACAAATCCCAGGCCCTGATGAACTGTTTACAAGGGTGTTAAAGGAATGTAAAGAGGAACTTAGCATACCTTTGGCTAATCATTTTAACATATCACTACAAACTGGCATAGTGCCTGATAAGTGGAAAATGGTAAATGTAATACCTATTTACAAGGCAGGTGACAGGTCCTTGGCCTCGAACTATAGACCAATAAGCCTAATCTCCATAGTGGGAAAATTTATGGAATCAATAATTGCCGAAGTAATTCGTAGCCATCTTGATAGGAATAGATTGATTAATGATTCTCAACACTGTTTTACAAAGGGGCGTTCCTGTCTTACGAATTTACTAACTTTTTTCACTAAAGTGTTTGAGGAGGTAGATCATAGTAATGAATATGATATTGTGTACAAGGACTTCAGTAAGGCTTTCAATAGAGTTCCACATCAGAGGCTATTGAGAAACCTTAAGGCACACGGAATAGGAGGAGAAATTTTTTCCTGGTTAGAGGCATGGCTGACAAATAGGCAGCAGAGAGTTTGCATAAATGGGGAGAAATCAGAATGGGAGCACGTCACAAGCGTGGTACCGCAGGGGTCAGTGTTGGGCCCGTTGTTGTTCACAATTTACATAAAAGACATAGATGAAAGAATAAATAGCGACATAAGCAAATTTGCTGGTGACACCAAAATAGGCCGTCCAATTCATTCTAATGAGGACACTAGAGCACTCCAGGATGATTTGAATAGACTGATGCAGTGGTCGGAGAAGTGGCAGATGCAGTTTAATATAGACAAATGCAAAGTTCTAAATGTTGAACAGAAAAATAACCATGCCACATATAAACTAAATAATGTAGATCTTAATACTACTGATTGCGAAAAGAATTTAGGAGTTTTGATTAGAAGTAATCTAAAACCAAGACAACACAGCATTAGTGCTCGCATTAAAGCTAACAGAATTCTTGGCTTCATATCTAGAAGTATAAATAATAGAAGTCCTCAGGTTGTTCTTCAACTCTATATATCCTTGGTTAGGCCTCATTTAGATTATGCTGCTCAGTTCTGGTCACCGTATTACACAATGGATATAAATGCTCTGGAAAACGTACAGAGGAAGATGACAATATTGATCCCATGTATCAGAAATCTTCCCTATGAGGATAGACTGAAGGCCCTGAATCTGCACTCTCTCGAAAGGCGTAGAATTAGGGAGGATATGATCGAGGTGTATATATGGAAACCAGGAATGAATAAATTGGATGTAAGTAGCGTGCTGAGAATTTCCAGCCAAGACAGGACTCGCAGCAATGGTTTCAAGTTGGAAAAATTCAGGTTTAGGAAGGATATAGGAAAGCACTGGTTTGGTAATAGAGTTGTGGATGAATGGAACAAACTCCCGAGTACAGTTATTGGGGCTAAAACGTAGTGTAGTTTTAAAAATAGGTTAGATAAATACATGAGTGGGTGTGGGTGGGTATGAGTTGGATCTGACTATCTTGTGCTCCTGGGTCTGGTGCCGTGCTCTTTCCTTGAGTGGATGTGACATGACTGGGTGGCTCATTGGGCTAATCCGGGGGGGACATGGACCTGCTCCGCATGGGTCAGTAGGCCTGCTGCAGTGTTCCTTATTTATTTACGTTGACACGCGGACACGCGGTTTTCCCACATAGGCACACACATGCATACACACACACAGTAGGTGAGGCCTAGTGTTACAGAACTGAAAGTAATTTTAAGCACACAAGACAGCGTACAGTGGGAACCAAGCGATTGGGTACATATGTAGTACATACGTCGGTGACAAGGATTCACATAAACTCATAAACACACACACACACACACGGACAACATCTCCCCATGGGTCCTTAGAGAAGGAGCAGAGATGCCGTGCTTGCCCCTAACCACAATCTTCAACACATCCCTTGAAACTGGGCAACTACCTGAGAAATGGAAGACAGCAAATGTAGTCCCCATATTTAAGAAAGAAAACAGAAACGAGGCACCAAACTACTAACCTGTGTCTCTGACATGTATAGTATACAAAGTCATGGAGAAGATTATCAGGAGGAGAGTGGTGGAACACCTGGAACGGAACAAGAT
The DNA here is from genome assembly GCF_038502225.1 of Cherax quadricarinatus. Classification (NCBI taxonomy): domain Eukaryota; kingdom Metazoa; phylum Arthropoda; class Malacostraca; order Decapoda; family Parastacidae; genus Cherax; species Cherax quadricarinatus. The sequence continues at coordinate 2,489,653 of NC_091318.1, forward strand.
TATAAATGAAAACCAGCTTGGGTTCATGGAAGGCAAATCCTGTGTCACAAACCTTCTGGAGTTTTATGACAAGGTAACAGAAGTAAGACACGAGAGAGAGGGGTGGGTTGATTGCATCTTCCTGGACTGCAGGAAGGCCTTTGACACAGTTCCTCACAAGAGATTAGTGCAGAAGCTGGAGGATCAGGCGCATATAACAGGGAGGGCACTGCAATGGATCAGGGAATACCTGGAAGGGAGGCAACAACGAGTCATGGTACGTGAAGAGGTATCACAGTGAGCGCCTGTGACGAGCGGGGTCCCACAGGGGTCAGTTCTATGACCAGTGCTATTTTTGATATATGCGAACGACATGATGGAAGGAATAGACTCTGAAGTGTCCCTATTCGCAGATGATGTGAAGCTGATGAGAAGTATTAAATTGGATGAGGATGAGGCAGAACTGCAAAGAGACCTGGACAGGCTGGACACGTGGTCCAGTAACTGGCTTCTCGAATTCAATCCAGCCAAATGCAAAGTCATGAAGAATGGGGAGGGGCAAAGAAGACCGCAGACAGAGTATAGGCTAGGTGGACAAAGACTACAGACCTCACTCAGGGAGAAAGACCTTGGGGTGACCATAACACCGAGCACATCACCGGAGGCACACATCAACCAAATAACTGTTGCAGCATACGGGCGCCTGGCAAACCTGAGAATAGCATTCCGATACCTTAGTAAGGAATCGTTCAAGACACTGTACACTGTGTATGTTAGGCCCATACTGGAGTATGCAGCACCAGTCTGCAACCCACACCTGGTCAAGCACGTCAAGAAGTTAGAGAAAGTACAAAGGTTTGCAACAAGGCTAGTCCCAGAGCTCAAGGGAATGTCGTACGAGGAAAGGTTGAGGGAAATCGGACTGACGACACTGGAGGACAGAAGGGTCAGGGGAGACATGATAACGACATACAAGATACTGCGGGGAATAGACAAGGTGGACAGAGATAGGATGTTCCAGAGAGGGGACACAGGGACAAGGGGTCACAACTGGAAGCTGAAGACTCAGACGAGTCACAGGGACGTTAGGAAGTATTTCTTCAGTCATAGAGTTGTCAGGAAGTGGAATAGCCTAGCAAGTGAAGTAGTGGAGGCAGGAACCATACATAGTTTTAAGAAGAGGTATGATACAGCTCAGGAAACAGAGAGAGAGAGGACCTAGTAGCGATCAGTGAAGAGGCGGGGCCAGGAGCTGAGTCTCGACCCCTGCAACCACAATTAGGTGAGTACAATTAGGTGAGTACACACACACACACACACACGCACATACACACAGGATTTCACACCTTGAAAACTGACCTGACACACCCTCCCTCTCTCCCTCTCTCTTATAAATTTCTTTCCACTCCACGCTCTCTCTCTCTTGTTTTTTACACAGGGTTTGACAAGGTTTAAGGATCCCTAGCTTTATTGACAAGCTATTTACAGGTTAAGAATTCCTAACTTTATTGACAAGCTAAGAGCTGTTACCTACATCAGCTCATTTGAAAGCATTTTTATTGTTATGAGACATACAAGTAGGGAACAGGATGAAGTTGGAGCCATCTGTGGGCCAGCATTTTCATTTGATCAACTGACTTTATCTCGTTGACATCATAATACTATACGAATGTGTTCCATACTCGAGTCATTCTGGAGATAAATGATCTCAGGTGAAGTGATGTTCTGGAGAAGGGTACAGCCAGAGTGAAGTTGCTGCTTTCTGCCCGTCTTGTGATATAGAAGCTTGCTTCCCGCTGTCCTCGAAGTGGATCCAAGTGTGGTATTTTCTCTCTCTCTCTCTCTCTCTCTCTCTCTCTCTCTCTCTCTCTCTCTCTCTCTCTCTCTCTCTCTCTCTCTCTCTCTCTCTCTCTCTCTCTCTCTCTCGCTCTCTCTCTCTCTCTCTCTCTCTCTCTCTCTCTCTCTCTCTCTCTCTCTCTCTCTCTCTCTCTCTCTCTCTCTCTCTCTCTTTTTATATTTTTTTTTTTTTTTTTTTTTTTTTTTTTTTTTTACACAGAGTTTGACAAGGTTAAGGATCCTAGCTTTATTGACAGCTATTTACAGGTTAAGGATTCCTAACTTTATTGGCAAGCTAAGAGCTGTTACCTACATCAGCTCATTTGAAAGCATTTTTATTGTTATGAGACATACAAGTAGGGAACAGGATGAAGTTGGAGCCATCTGTGGGCCAGCATTTTCATTTGATCAACTGACTTTATCTCGTTGACATCATTATGCTGAACGAATGTGTTCCATACTCGAGTCATCCTGGGTATGTATGATCTCAGATGGAGTGATGTTCTGGAGAAGGGTACAGCCAGAGTGAAGTTGCTGCTTTCTGCCCGTCTTGTGGCATAAAAGCTTGTTTCACGCTGTCCTCGAAGTGGATCCAAGTGTGGTATTTTGACAATATTGGCCTTGTACATAACAGTAAGGCCACCCACATCCCTCCTATGTTGAAGGCTCTGCTGAAATGACAGATCTATCCAGGATGGGTCCAGGCGAGAGATGAGACGTCTTGCTCTGCTCTCTACTCTGTCAAGCAGTCGCAGATGAGAGGGGGGGCAGGCAAACCAAGAAAGTGGAGCATACTCAAGGTGTGAGCGTACTTGTGCCTCGTACAGGATCTTGCAACCCCTACTGTCAAGCAGATGGGAGATACGGCGAAGTGCTGTAAGCTTCCTGGCTGCCTTGTTTGCAAGATTTACAACGTGGTTCTTCATGGTTAGTTTGGAGTCAAATTTCACCCCAAGGATATCAATTTCTTCTCCAGGTGCCAACATCCTCCCATTCATCCTTACTACTGCACCAGCATTACCATCATGGTGCCTAGAGACGATCATCATTTGCGTTTTCTCAGGTGCAAATGTTACTTGCCATCTATTTCCCCAAGCTGATATAGCTCTCAGCTGGTGATTGATGTAGCTTAGAGCAGCTGGCATTTCTTCTCTTGGATAAGTGAATGTCAGTGTACAGTCGTCTGCATATGCATGTGATTCTGGGATGAGATGAAGAAGGTCGTTGAAGTAGACATTCCATAACAATGGACCCAGCACGCTTCCTTGTGGAACACTTGCCCCAATAGGATGTCTTGCTGATTCCGTTCCATTGAGAACTACACTTAGAGATCTACCATGAAGGTAATCACTGAGGAGACATAGCGTAGAGCCTGCAATTCCCAGTGCTTGAAGTTTTGCTAAGAGGCCCTGGTGCCACACCCGGTCGAAAGCGCCAGCAATGTCCAGTGCTACCACACAGCTGACTTTGGATTCATCCAGTGACTGGTGCCACTTAGTGGAGAGGTTTAACAACAGATCAGCAGCAGAGTAACCTTTCCTGAAGCCATATTGACGATCACAAAGTAGTGAGTGGTAGTCAAAAAACTCTGTCATTTGTCTTGAGATTATTGTCTCAAGGATCTTACCAGTGATTGACAGGAGTGACACTGGTCTGTAGTTGCTGATTTCTGCTCTGCTCTTCTTTTTGTGAACAGGGACTACATTTGCCTCTTTCCATAGAGAGGGTCATTTACACTGTACTAGGCAGTGCTGAAAGATGCGAGTTAGAGGTGCTGCTAGCTGGTCTGCACATCTTCTCAACAATCTTGGGCTCAACTTGTCTGGGCCCACAGCCTTTTCTTGGTCAAGCGATTTAAGTAGGAAATGCACCTCATCCTGCCTTATTGTCACCACTGACAGTTTTGACACAGTTCTTGCAGCTAGCCAAGGAGGGTCCCTTGCTAGATCAGGAACTTGCATTTTGGTAGCAAAGTGTTCAGCAAAGAGGTCCGCCTTCTCTTGACTACTAGTAGAGGTAGTCCCATCCTGTCGATTTAGAAGTGGAATAAGTTCATCAGGCAGATAACCTTGTCTGTCCTTGACCAGGGACCACCAGGTTTTGGAGCCTACCCTACCTAATGCTAACTTTCTTTTAGTGTCCACCTCCCATTTAGCAATGGCCCACTTTTGAACATCACCCATATGCCTACAGGCTTGCATGTGCAAGTTCCTGTTATAGGTGGTAGGATGTCTCTTATACCTTCGCCATGCTTTGTACTTAGCAGTAGCAGCCTCTCTACAACGAAAGCTAAACCAAGGCTGATCTGTAGGCTTCGACACATATTGCCGGTGAGGAATGTGTTCTTGTTGTAGATTAAGGATGTGTCCAGTGAAGGCTTTCGCTTGGTTGTCAACATCCCCTTGGAGAAGAGCATTCCAGTCGGTGGTGGCGAGCTCAGAGCAAAGGGCTGGCCAATTACCTCTTTCCCATAGTCAGGTTGTGCGTGTGGACTCCTCACCTCGTTCTGTTGGGATCTTAAGTGTCGTAAAAACAGCCTTGTGGTCAGACGATCCAACATAGCCGAGGGGTTGACAAGTGACTATGCCTTCCGCCAGATCACTCACTACTGGGTCAAGGGAGGAGCCAGAGATATGAGTAGGGAAATCAACAAAGTTTCTCATGTCAAACACTGCAAGGAGGTCATCAAAGTCCCTCTGTATAAGGTGCTGGTTGAGGTCACCAACAATTATAATATGTTGACAGTTGTGTTGTAGCAGAAGGGAGTCAATATTTTCCATTAGGAAGTTGATAGGGTCTGCATGTTGCCACTGAGGTCTGTACATTGCACATGCTAGTACAGAGGTACTAGTGTTTATACAGAGCTTGAAGAACATCATTTCAAGATGTGTAGGGGTGGCAACATCAATGTGCTGGGCATGAACACTTTTAGAGAAGCACACAGCAACACCTCTTCCTTGCCCTTGCCTGTCTCTTCTCATGCATGAGGTGTAGCCAGCAATTCTTGCAAAATTTTCTGGAGTCCTGTCATCCAAAAATGTTTCAGCAACAGCTATCATGTCGGGACGTCGAGTGTTCACAAAGCTATGTGTGAGCTCTCCAACATTAGTGATGAAACCTCTAATGTTGGCCGACAGGATGCTGATAGACTGGCTCCTCATGATGATGTGGTCAGCTTGAGGTGGTGGGTGTGTAGGGAATGTAAGGTGCCTGCCCTTGAGAGAGGTAGGGTACTGAGGCAGCTGCAGGGATGTAGGTCTGTGGTCTTGTATAAGGCACAATCCCACCTCTCTCTCTCTCTCTCTCTCTCTCTCTCTCTCTCTCTCTCTCTCTCTCTCTCTCTCTCTATCTCTCTATCTATCTATCTATCTATCTATCTATCTATCTGTCTACCTCGCTCTCTCTCTCTCTCTCTCTCTCTCTCTCTCTCTCTCTCTCTCTCTCTCTCTCTCCCTCTCTCACTCTCTCTCCCTCTCTCTCCCTCTCTCTCTCTCTCGCTCTCTCTCTCTCTCTCGCTCTCTCTCTCTCTCTCTTTCTCTCTCTCTCTCTCTCTCTCTCTCTCTCTCTCTCTCTCTCTCTCTCTCTCTCTCTCTCTCTCTCTCTATCTATCTATCTATCTATCTATCTATCTATCTATCTACCTCTCTCTCTCTCTCTCTCTCTCTCTCTCTCTCTCTCTCTCTCTCTCTCTCTCTCTCTCTCTCTCTCTCTCTCTCTCTCTCTACCTATCTATCTTTCTCCCCTGTCTCATTTCTCCCCCTCTCCTCTCTCCACTCTCTCCCCTCTCTCTCTTACATCTCCCTTCTCTCTCCCCCTTCTCCCCTGTCTCTCCCCCTCTCTCTCCCTCCCCTCTCTTTCCCCTCTCCTCTCCCCTCTCCTCTCTCTCTCTGTCTCCCCTCTCTTTCTCCCTTTCTCACTCTCCCCCTCTCTCTCTCTCCTACCTTCCCCTTCCTTCTCTCTCTCTCTCTCTCTCTCTCTCTCTCTCTCTCTCTCTCTCTCTCTCTCTCTCTCTCTCTCTCTCTCTCTCTCTCTCTCTCTCTCTCTCTCTCACTCTTTCCTCTCCCTTCTCTCCCCTAAAAAAATGGTGGGGACTCGAAGGAACCAGGGATCAGAGGAGAATGAATCTGGTAGGGAGGAGCAGATGAAGGAGCAGTGCAAAAGGATGGAACAAGAGTGGGAGAGAAAACTAGGAGAGCTTTCTGCAAAAATGGAGACAGAGCTGTCTGTGAAATTGGAAGAGGTTGGAGGAGGAGAAGAAGAATTGGGAGTCACAAGTTGAAACTGCAGTAGCCAGGATAAGGGTCCTACAAGATGAGGTAAACAGGCTGAAGCGAGTTACAGGGGTACTTACCAGAGAAGACACAGCATACGAAGCTGGGAGGCCGAACAGGAAGGAAGGAGATATAACTTATGCTAAGGTCATATCAGCCTGCCAAGCAGGGCCAAGGAGTGAAAGGGGAGAGCAGCTGGGCGCAGATGGTGAGGGAGATAGGTTAAATGCAGAGGCACGACCATGCTACCATGAGCTACTGGAAAAAAAGGGAGAAAATGGTTATGTACAGACAGGAATCAGAGTCACAGAGGTAAAGGCAATGGGATGAGGAAAGGGCAAATTCAGTGTTTATTCGTGGGCTTCAGGTGAGCGAGGGAAGGACACACACTGAAAGATGGCAGGCAGAAAGAAAGGAGATTGAGAACATCATCACAGAAATAGGTGAAGAGGACATGGACAAGATTGTAAATTTTCAGAGAATAGGGGGGTACTTTAAGGGGAGAAAATGACCGATCAAGCTGATTTTCAGGACAGAAACAGTGTGGAACAGGATCCTCCAAGAGAAACCATGGTTGAAGTACTCAGTAGAGGGTGTTCCTAGACAGAGACAGAACACAAACAGAACGACAGCAGCTGAGAGAGAGGACACAAAAGTGAAAGGAGCTAGCAAGGGAGACAAGGACAGAATCAGCAGTGGTCAACCAGAGCATGGCAGAGCAACAAGAGCAAGCACACACAGAACCATCCCCAGAACCCCACAATCTATCACACCATCCCAACTCAAACTCCAGTCCATACTCACAGTTCCCACCCAACACTCAGCTATAGAATCCCACAGTACACTACCAGGTCTCCCACCCTCACAGACACCCCAAAACACAGTGTTGGAGAGGAAACTGAAGGATGGTTCACAAACGCTGATGGAATAACAAATAAGTGGGAGGAGTGGCACGAACGAATCAAAGAGGCATCACCGGACATCATAGCTCTCACAGAAACCAAGCTCACAGGTATAATAACAGATGCCATCTTTCCAACAGGATATCAGATCCTGAGGAAAGACAGAGGGAACAGGAGGGGTGGAGGAGTGGCAATGCTGATCAAAAACCGATGGAATTTTGATGAGCTGGAGAGAGGAGACAGTGCAGAAGCAAGAGATTACATAGTAGGAACACTTCAGTCTGGAGGCCCCAAGGTGGTAATTGCAGTGATGTATAACCCACCACAGAACAGCAGGAGGCCAAGGAAAGAGTATGATGAGAGCAATAGAGTGATGGTTGACACACTGGCTGTAGTGGCCAAAAGAGCTCATGTGCGCAGGGCAAAGCTACTGATCATGGTTGACTTTAACCACAAGGAAATCGACTGGGAGAACTTGGAGCCACATGGGGGCCAAGATACATGGAGGGCTAAGATGATGGAGGTGGTACTGGAAAACTTCATGTACCAACACGTAAGGGACACTACCAGAGAGAGAGGAGAGGATGAACCAGCGAGACTGGACCTAGTATTCACCTTGAGTAGTGCAGATATTAAGGACATCACATATGAAAGACCCCTGGGGGCCAGCGATCATGTGATTTTAACCTTCCAATACAGAGTAGAGCTACAAGTGGAGGGGAAAGCAGGAAGGGCTGGGTGAATGAAACCAAACTACAAGAAAGGGCACTACGCGGGAATGAGGAACTTCCTGAATGGGGTCCAGTGGGACAGAGAACTGGCAGGGAAGCCAGTAAATGAGATGATGGAATATGTAACAACAATGTGCAAGGAGGCTGAGGAGAGGTTTGTACCCAAGGGTAACAGGAATAATGAGAAAGCCAGGATGAGCCCATGGTTAACCCGAAGGTGAATTCAACTTTTACTGCTGCTGCTGTCAGTGTCTAGTAAACTGTGAGTCATTGTATTCTTCCAACAGTGGTTCATTATAAACATTCACTTGTCTTTCATCTTACATCAACATCTGTCGTTCATCATATGCCTTCACCTGTTGTTCATCATACACCTTTTGTTGATCAATATACACTTTCTCCTTTGTAGTTTTTATTATACCTTCACATCTTTATCAGTTGTTCACTTTACGTTCACTCTCACATGTTATTCAGTCTGCATCTTCCACTTTTGTTCTCTTTACTAGTTTCATTATTTATTACGTGGAGATTCTTAGCAGCCACACATGTCTGGCACTTGTGTGCCACACATGTATGGCACTTATGTACCACACATGTCTGGCAGTTCTGTGCCACACATGTCTGGCACTTGTGGGCCACACATGTCTGGCACTTGTGGGCCACACATGTCTGGCACTTGTGGGCCACATATGTCTGGCACTTGTGACTAACCAAGCTGACCACCGTTTTACATTATACATATGTTAAATAAAATGTGAGAAAATCATAAAGATATTAATGTAAGGACACGGGAGTGTATAGCATAAATAAGTTAATGAATGGGAAAGGAATTGAAGGAAAAATGTGAAGATAATGGAGAAACAGATAGCTGAGATAGAGACAGATAACCGAGAGAGTGGCGGCTGAGATAGTGGCAGATAACTGACAGACAGGTAGCTGAGAGACCGATGAGATAAAGACAAATAGCTGAGACAGCTTGAACCCCGCTAGAAAATTGCATTCCTATGATTCCTGTGTAGTATCTTACTTGTTTACCAGCGTCATGGATCAACCTACTGAACACCTCCTGTCATGAAGATTTAAATGGACTTTAAATCCTTCATTACCCAGGAAGATACGTAGCCTGGCAGTGAGTTCGACCGCTGGTGTTGTTACGATCATCAGGTCGGATATCTGTTGCTTCTTCCTTTTTAAATGTAAGAAGTTGCTAATAACTGCACTAATCACGAGTACTATTGTTTTCTTATTTAGTGTTGTATCTTCTTCAATAAAACATTGCAGATGGAAAAGATTATTAATAATTTATTGAAGCAATGAAGTTATTGGTGTGGGTGTCCATTAAGCCGTGAGAGACAGTCATTGTGATGGGACAAGAACCCTTAGTAAACATGAAGTGTAATAGTCATTGTATTCTTCCTACGTTTGCTCATCATGCACCTTCACCTCTCGTTCATCATGACCCTTCATTTGTCGTTCATCATGCACGATCACTTTTCTTTCATTATACATCTTCACCTGTCGTTCATCATATACATGCATCTGTTGTTCATAAACCTTCATCTGTACTTCAACTTACATCTTCCCTCGTAATGAACTTTACACCTTCATTCGTAGTTTCTTTTACACCTTCACATCTTAAACAGTTGTTCACTTTACATCCTAACAGGTAGTTCATGATGCATCTACATTCATTTTCACATGTTATTCAATCTGCATTCACTTTTTCCACTTTACACTTTTCATTATTTATTACGCAGAGATTCTTGACAGCCAGACATGTCTGGTACTTGTGGGTCGGATCAAGCTGACTGTTGTTATACGTTATATGTTTGAAAAAGGTAAGAAAATCATGGTTAAACATATTAATGTAATGGTACGAGAGTAACACATTAAGTTAATGACTTGGGAAAAGAATAGAAGTAAAAATGTAAAGATAATAGTGGAATAGATAGGTGAGATAGTGACAGATAGATGAGATAAGAGACGGCTGAGATAGACAGAAAACTGAGATAGAGAGAGATAGCTGAGAGAGACAAATAGCTTAGAGACTTATAGCTGAGATAGAGATAGATAGCAGAGATAGCTTGGTGAGCCTCGCAAGAAAGTTACATTCCAGTGTTTACCAGCGTCATGGATCAACCTACTGAACACCACCTGACATGAAGGTTTAAATGGACTTTAAAGTCTTCATTAACCAGGAAGATTCTCAACCAGGCAGTGAGGTCGACCGCTGGTGTCGTCAAGGTTATCAGGTCGAGCTCAGTTACCGTAAGTTGTTCTTTCTTTTTTAATGTAAGAAATTTCTGATGACTTTACTAATCACGAGTACTAATGCTTTCCAAATTTTGTGGTGAATCTTTTACAATAAAACATTGCAGATGGAAAAAAAAGAGGAATTACTTACTGAACCATTAAAATTATATATTCAACTTTTACTGCTGCTGCTGTCAGTGCCCAGTAAGTTGTGAGTTATATTGTAGTCCTTCAACTTTGGTTCATTATATACCTTCACCTGTCGTTCATCATACACCTTAACTTGTCCTTCATCATATACCTTTATCTGTTGTTCATCATACACCTTAACCTGTCGTTTATTATACACCTCCGCCTGTTTTTCATTATACACCTCCTGTTATTCATCATATACCTTCTTTTGTTTATCTTACATCTTCATTTGTAATTTCTCTTATACCTTCACATCTTGAACATTAAAATGGTATAAAATACCGACAGGTTGTTAGGTAAGACACATATGCAACAGTTGGGTATCTTTATTATGAAACGTTTCGCCTACACAGTAGGCTTCTTCAGTCAAGTACAGAAAATGTGATGAATGGTTTGAAAAACCGACAAGTTGAAGATTGAGACACTTATGCAGCATATGGGAATCTTTATTCAGGAAACGTTTCGCCACACAGTGGCTTCATCAGTCCAATACAAAGAGGAAGGCGTAAGGAGAGTAGGAGAATGAGGTAATCAGTCCCTCAACCTGGAGTCGATGTGTTCAGTCCATCAATCTTGTAGAATGTACAGCATAGGGCCGTAGACGTGGCTTATATACTGTAGTGAGGTGAGGTGAAGCAGGCGGAGGTGGGGTCATAGTGGTACCATCCACTAGTCGAAGTAGGTCTTCGTCCAAAGGTTGAACAAGTGTTGAAGAATTCTTTGTAACAAGATCCCATGATGCTGCAGTGTCTGACAGTTGTGATGAATGGTTTGAAAAACCGACAAGTTGAAGATTGAGACACTTATGCAGCATATGGGAATCTTTATTCAGGAAACGTTTCGCCACACAGTGGCTTCATCAGTCCAATACCTACTTCGACTAGTGGATGGTACCACTATGACCCCGCCTCCATCTGCTTCACGTCACCTCACTACAGTATATAAGCCACGTCTACGGCCCTATGCTGTACATTCTACAAGATTGATGGACTGAACACATCGACTCCAGGTTGAGGGACTGATTACCTCATTCTCCTACTCTCCTTACGCCTTCCTCTTTGTATTGGACTGATGAAGCCACTGTGTGGCGAAACGTTTCCTGAATAAAGATTCCCATATGCTGCATAAGTGTCTCAATCTTCATCAAGTACAGAAAAGTTGATAGAAGCAGAAGATACTTGAAGACGATGTAATCAGTCCATCACCCTTAAAGTTTTGAGGTGGTCAGTCCCTCAGTCTGGAGAAGAGCATTGTTCCATAATATGAAACAATATGGAGATGAAGTGACAGGATGGGGCTTTTTATAGCGCCAAGAGGTGAGACGTAGGCCACTAGGAGAGGTAAGAACTCAGATGTTGAGAGGTCAGGTCCCTCTCAAATCCAGCCGCTCTCACTAGTGGAAGTTGTCGAAGTTGATTGCAGGTCTGTACCAAAGGGTATCTTGGTACAGACCTGCAATCAACTTCGACAACTTCCACTAGTGAGAGCGGCTGGATTTGAGAGGGACCTGACCTCTCAACATCTGAGTTCTTACCTCTCCTAGTGGCCTACGTCTCACCTCTTGGCGCTATAAAAAGCTCCATCCTGTCACTTCATCTCCATATTGTTTCATACTATGGAACAATGCTCTTCTCCAGACTGAGGGACTGACCACCTCAAAACTTTAAGGGTGATGGACTGATTACATCGTCTTCAAGTATCTTCTGCTTCTATCAACTTTTCTGTACTTGACTGAAGAAGCCTACTGTGTAGGCGAAACGTTTCATAATAAAGATACCTAACTGTTGCATATGTGTCTTACCTAACAACCTCCACATCTTAAACAGTTATTTAATTTACATCGTAAAAGGCAGTTCATTACGCATCTATTATTATCCACATTTCATTCACATGTTATTCAATTTGCGTTTTCCACTTTTCTTAAGAGCATAAGAACATGAGAAAGAAGGAACACTGCGGGAGGCCTACTGGCCCATGCGAGTCAGGTCCATTTCTCCTACCGGCTTAAGCCAACGCCCTAACCTAGTCACGTCAGGATGGAACACGGCATCTGACGTATTAGCACAAGCTAGTCAGGTCAAACGTACACCCACGTACACCCACCTACACCCACCTACACCCACCTACACCCACTCATATGCTTATCTAACCTATTTTTAAAACTACACAATGTCTTAGCTTCTATGACGATACTCGGGAGTTTGTTGTCTGGGCAGCTCCTTTACTCCGAGTAAGGAAATTAGATGTAACAAAAATGATCCCAAATGAACATAAGAACATAAGAAAGAAGGAACACTGCAGTAGGCCTACTGGCCTATGCGACGCAGCTCCATTTCTCCCACCGGCCTAAGCCAATGCCTTGACCTAGTGAGGTCAGACACGTCACATCAGGGAGGAGTAGTACATCCGATCTAGTAGCACAAGCTAGTCAGGTCCAACTCACCCCCACACACACCCACTCATGTATTCATCTAACCTATTTTTTAAAGCTACACAACGTTTTAGCCTCAATAACTGTACTCGGGAGTTTGTTCCACTCATCCACAAGTCTACTACCAAACCAGTACTTTCCTATATCCTTCCTGAATCTGAATTTTTCCAGTTTAAATCCATTGCTGCGAGTCCTATCTGTGTTAGATATTCTTAGCACCCTATTTACATCCCCTTTATTAATTCCTGTTTTCCATTTATACACCTCGATCATATCCTCCCTAATTCTACGCCTTTCGAAAGAGTGCAGATTCAGGGCCTTCAGTCTCTCCTCACAGGGAAGATTTCTGATACATGGGATCAACTTTGTCGTCCTCCTTCGTACGTTTTCCAGTGCATTTATATCTATTCTGTAATCCAGTGAACAAAACTGTGCAGCAAAATCTAAATAAGGCCTAACCAAAGATATATTGAGTTGGAGAACAACCTGAGGACTTCTATTATTTATACTTCAAGTCATGAAGCCAAGGATTCTGTTAGCTTTATTGTGAACACTAATGCACTGTTGTCTTGGTTTTAGATTACTGCTAACCAGAACTCCCAAATCCTTTCCGCAGTCCGTAATATTAAGATATACATTATTTAGTTTATATGTGGCATGGTTATTTTCTCGTCCAACATTCAGAACTTTGCATTTGTCTATATTAAACTGCATCTGTCACTTCTCCGACCACTGCATCAGTCTATTCAAATCATCCTGGAGTGCTCTAATGTCCTCATTAGAATGAATTGGACGGCCTATTTGCTTATGTCGCTATTTATTCCCTCATCTATGTCATTTAAGAAGATTGTGAACAACAAGGGGCCGAACACTGACCCCTGTGGAACACCGCTTGTGACGTACCCCCATTCTGATTTCTCCCCATTTATGCACTCTCTGTTGCCTATTCATCAACCATGCCTCTACCCAGGAAAAAATTTCTCCTATTCCGTGTGCCTTAAGTTTCCTCAATAGCCTCTGATGTGGAACTCTATCGAAAGCCTTATTGAAGTCCATATACATAATATCATATTCAATACCATGATCTACCTCCTCAGATACCTTAGTGAAGAAAGTTAGTAAATTCGTAAGACAGGAACGCCCCTTTGTAAAACCGTGTTAAGATTCATAATCAATTTATGCCTTTCGACATGGCTACAAATTGCTTCGGCAATAATTGATTCCATAAATTTTCCCACTATGGAAGCAAGGCTAATTGGTCTATAGTTCGAAGCTAAGGACCTGTCACCTTCCTTGTAAATAGGTATTACATTTGCCATTTTCCACTTGTCAGGCACTATGCCAGTTTGTAGTGATAAGTTGAAAAGATTAGCCAAAGGTATACTAAGTTCCTCTTTACATTCCTTTAACACTCTTGGAAACAGTTCATCAGGACCTGGGGTTTTTTAAGTTTTAATTTCTCTATTTGTCTGAGGACCAAGTCACTAGTTACTCAATCGTGCATAATTTATTATCGTCCTGTTCTACATAATCTATTATTTCAGGAATTTCGCTAGTATCTTCCTGGGTAAAAACTGAGAGGAAGTAGGTATTGAAAATTTCACACATATCCTTATCACTGTCAGTGATCTGACAAGAGTTACTCTTAAGTGGGCCTATCTTGTCCCTAATCTTACTTCTATATACCTGAAAGAACCTTTTAGGGTTAGTCTTTGAATCCCTTGCTACCTTAGCCTCGTGTACGAATGGTATATAATACCGACAAGATGAGATTAAGACACATGTGCAACATCTGGGTATCTTTATTGTAGACGTTTCGCCATCCAGTGGCTTTATCAATACAAATTCTAGGACATAACTTGAAGACAGTAGAACTAGGTACAGAAGATGAGGTAATCAGTCCCTCAACCTAGGAGTAGGTGCAAAGAGCACCTCCACGACTATGGTGCTCTTTGCACCTACTCCTAGGTTGAGGGACTGATTACCTCATCTTCTGTACCTAGTTCTACTGTCTTCAAGTTATGTCCTAGAATTTGTATTGATAAAGCCACTGGATGGCGAAACGTCTACAATAAAGATACCCAGATGTTGCACATGGGTCTTAATCTTACCTTAGCCTCATAATCCCTTTTTGCTGTTCTTATTCCTTTCTTTATTTCTCTCTTTAATTGAATATATTGAGTTCTTAACTGCCCATCCCCTCTTTTGATACGCCTATATATGCCTCTCTTTTGACCAGTGAGATGTTTTAATCTATTGTTCGTCCATTTCGGATCATTTTTGTTAGATTTAATTTCCCTACTCGGAACAAAAGTTGTCTGGGCAGCTAGAACTATGCTCTGTAAAACGTCATATTGGCAACCAAGACCACTTACCTGACCCATAGTCAGGACATCCCAATTTAGCCCACCCAGGTAATTTTTCAGTCCCATGAAGTCGGCCAAGCGAAAGTCTGGGACAGAGATTTGATTGCAGTTATCTGGGTAATTCCATGATATATTGAAACTAAGTGATTTTTGATCACTTTCCCCAAGCTCTTCATTAACCTCAAGATTATTAACTAATGATTCTTTGTTGACAAAAACCAAGTCAAGTAGATTGTTTCCTCTAATTGGTTCTGTCACAAACTGTTTTAAAAAGCAACCCTGAAGAGAGGTTAAGAGAGTGGTGAAGCATTCTAAAAAGAGAGCAAATGAGAGAGTGGGTGAGATGTTATCAACAAATTTTGTTGAAAATAAGAAAAAGTTTTGTAGATTAATAAGCTGGGGAAGCCTAGGGAACACATGAATTTGACAGTTAAAAATAGGAGAGGAGAGTTATTAAATGGAGAGTTAGAGGTATTAGGAAGATGGAGGGAATATTTTGACGAATTGTTAAATGTTGATGAAGATAGTGAAGCTGTGATTTCGTGTATAGGGCAAGGAGGAATAACATGTTGTAGGAGTGAGGAAGAGCCAACTGTGAGTGTGGGGGAAGTTCGTGAGGCAGTGGGTAGAATGAAAGGAGGTAAGGCAGCTGGGATTGATGAGATAAAGATAGAAATGTTAAAAGCAGGTGGGGATATAGTTTTGGAGTGGTTGGTGTTATTATTTAATAAATGTATGGAAGAGGGTAAGGTACCTAGGGACTGTTAGAGAGCATGCACAGTTCCTTTGTATAAAGGCAAAGGGAATAAAAAAAAGAGTGAAAAAACTATAGGGGAATATGTCTGTTGAGTATACCTGGTAAAGTGTATGGTAGAGTTATTATTGAAAGAATTAAGAGTAAGACGGAGAGTAGGAAAGAGCAGACGAACAAGGAGGCTTTTGGAAAGGTAGTAGGTGTGTAGACGAAGTATTTACAGTGAGACATATCAGTGAACAGTATTTAGATAAGTGTAAAGAGGTTTTTATGGCATTTATGGATTTTGAAAAGGGATATGACAGGGTGGATAGGGGGGCAATGTGGCAGATGTTGCAGGTGTATGGTATAGGAGGTAGGTTACTGAAAGCACTGATGAGTTTTTACAAGGATAGTGAGGCTCAGGTTAGAGTATGTAGGAAAGAGGGAGATTATTTCTCAGTAAAAGTAGTCCTTAGACAAGGATGTGTGATGTCACCGTGGTTGTTCAATATATTTATAGATGGGGATGTAAGAGAAGTAAATGCGAGGGTCTTGGCAAGAGGCGTGGAGTTAAAAGATGAAGAATCAAACACAGAGTGGGAGTTGTCACAGTTGCTCGTTGCTGAGGACACTGTACTTTTGGGAGATTCTGAAGAGAAGTTGCAGAGGTTGGTGGATGAATTTGGTAGGGTATGTAAGAGAAGAAAATTAAAAGTGAATATAGGAAAGATTAAAGTTATGAGATAACAAAAAGATTAGGTGGTGAAAGATTGAACATAAAATTGGAGGGAGAGGGTATGGAGGAGGTGAATGTATTCAGATATTTGGGAGTGGACGTGTCAGCAGATGGGTCTATGAAGGAGGAGGTGAATCATAGAATTGATGAGGGGAAAAGGGTGAGCGGTGCACTTAGGAGTCTGTGGAGACAAAGAACTTTGTCCGTGGAAGCAAAGAGGGGAATGTATGAGAGTATAGTTGTGCCAACACTCTTGTATGGGTGTGAAGCATGGGTGATGAATGTTGCAACGAGGAGAAGGCTGGAGGCAGTGAAGATGTCATGTCTCAGGGCAATATGTGGTGTGAATATAATGCAGAGAATTCGTAGTTTGGAAATTAGGAGAGGGTGTGGGATTACCAAAACTATTGTCCAGAGGGCTGAGGATGGGTTGCTGAGGTGGCTCGGACATGTAGAGAGAATGGAACAAAACAGAATAACTTCGAGAGTGTATAAATCTGTAGTGAAGGGAAGGCGGGGTAGGGGTCGGCCTAGAAAGGGTTGGAGGGAAGGGGTCAAGGAGGTTTTGTGTGTGAGAGGCTTGGACTTCCAGCAAGCGTGCGTGAGCGTATCTGATAGGAGTGAATTGAGACAAATGGTTTTAAATACTTGACGTGCTGTTGGAGTGTGAGCAAAGTAACATTTATGAAGGGATTTAGGGACACCGACAGGCCGGACTTGAGTCCTGGAGATGGGAAGTACAGTGTCTGCGCTCTGAAGGAGGGGTGTTAATGTTGCAGTTTTATAACTGTAGTGTAAAGCACCCCTCTGACAAGACGGTGATGGAGTGAATGATGATGAAAGTTTTTCTTGGTGGGAATCGGCCGATGTGTTAATAAAAAAAAATCTTGAACCGTGTCAAGAAAGTCACTAGACTCAAGATTTCCTGTCACATTGTTCCAATCAATTTGTCTAAAGTTAAAATCTCCCATTATCACAACATTTTCATATCTAGATGCCTTACGAATTTCGTCCCGCAGCAGCTTACTGCACTCCCTATCAAGGTTTTGGGGGCCTATAAATCACACCCATAATTAACTTTTCACGACCCTCGAGAAACTGTAGCCAAACAGATTCTGTGTCCGATGTTTCTAATCTTATATCTTGTCTAACACAACAATTTAAATTATCTCTGACAAACATCGCCACTCCAGCACCCTTCCTGTTGACCCTATCAGTATGGAATAGTTTATAACCCTGTATGTTACTGTTACAAAACTCGTCTTCTTATCCTTCTCCATTGGTATGGTAGAGTGCTAAGGTAGCACATTCTTGTTAAGCAGATGGCCTGTTTACGGTTTTGTAACAATAACTTTTAATAATAATTCAGGATTACAAAACAAATAGCTAAAACTTAGAATCTTTACTAGGATAGGATTGACATAAAATATGGAGTTAACTCTTGCACTTCTCTTGGTACATACTAGTATATTGATATGAATAAATCATCCTCATAAGATCGAGCGAGAACCAGAGAGAATTTGACATGTCTGTTATGAGAGGTCAGCGAGTAACTAAGTGAGGATTGCTCCCTTGGCTGTGCAAGCCCAGATTGGAAGTGAGAGTGCTAGTCAGAGTGAGTGTGGAGAACCTACTCTCAGCAAGTGTGGTGAAGCTTACCGCTAACTGTACCAGTTAGCGGTAAGCTGACGTCAGGTTGGTCACGTGACTGAGGGAGACGTCAGTACCTGAACTGCTAAAGGGCACTTAAACTAGTGGTTCCCACTACATGAAAATAACAATATTAAAGTCTAACAAAACATAATATAATACAATATTATTATTAATACATTTATAAAATGTAGAACAAATATCCTAGTATAAAATATGTCGGGTATGGCCATACTCGTAACAGCTGCATTCAGAAGGCATTTCTCTGTCTTTCAAGTTGAACCAGGTCTCGGTTATAGCAATAATATCTATATTAACTGCACTTGCAAGTAATCTTAACTCATATATCTTATTTCTTAGACTCCTACTATTTGTATTGGAAACTTTAAGCTAGTCACTCGTTGCCCTGTACTATCTCTCTTTGTTTGTTGATCAATTGCCTTGTCTTTACTAGCAACTATATTTTGAATATTGTCTTTTAAACATAGCTCTGAGATATACTGATTATATTTACTGTTTTCAACCCTAGTAATGCAGCCTGACTGTTACCCACAAACACCCATACCTCTATAATCTATCAGTTTAAATTCCTAGACAAGTCATCAATTACCCTCTTAATCGAATTGGCTAATGCAACCACTCCAACCCCAGAGAGATGAAGCCCATCCCTTGCATACATATCATTCTTGCCATAGAAAATGTCCCAGTTATCAATGAATGGGATTGCAAGTTCCTTGCAGTTGTCTAGCCAGCAATTTATACCAATTGCCCTAGACATCCATTCACTGCCCACTCCTCTTCTACGCAACAAGCTACATATGATTGGGATCCCTCCCTTAGACCTCACTACATCTATGGCTGACTGTACTTATCCAGCACCTCCTCTCTCCTGCCATTCCCGATGTCATTTCCACCAGCACTAAGACAGATAATGGGCTTGTTCCCATTGCCTGACATAATATTATCCAACCTGCTGACTATGTCGCCAACACCAGCTCCTGGGAGACACGCCCTCTGTCTGACCTTTCTATCTCTGTTACAAAAAGCATGGTCCATATATCTTACCTGAGAATCTCCACAATCAGAATATGCTTACCTTGATAAGCAGGGGAGTCAGTGGTACCTTTAGTTTCACTAATCACTGAAGTACACTCGTCCCGGAGAGCAGAGAATCGATTTCCTACCTTCACATCTTCTCTATTAACCTTCCTTATCATCCTTCTTCCTGAATTGTGAACCACTTGCCACTTAAAGCGGCTGCCACTCTCCAAATCACTGCTGGTAACTTTTTCCTCCTCACCAGCTACCACCATCTCACACTCACTCCCAAACTCTTCTAGATGAAGCTTCAGCTTCCTATTTTCCTCCTGAAGAAGTAGAATCTCCTTCTTCAACACTTTAACCTGAGATTTTAAACCACTACAACAAGCCAGATTAAAACATCTCATTGGTCTAAAGAGAGGCATATATAGGTGTATCAAAAGAGAGGATGAGCAGTTAAGAAATCAATATATTCAATTAAAGACAGAAATATAAAACGGAATGACAAAAGCAAAAAGGGATTATGAAGCTAAGATCGCAAGGGATCAAAGACTAACCCAAAAGGGTTCTTTCAGGTATACAGAAGTAAGATTAGGAATATAAATGGAAAACAGAAATAAATAAAAGGTATATAAATGGCATGCTGAAAATATCTCGCCTAGACAGGACTCGCACCAATGGTTTCAAGTTGGAAAAATTCAGATTCAGGAAGGATATAGGAAAGCACTGGTTTGGCAATAGAGTTGTGGATGAGTGGAACAAACTCCCGAGTGCAGTCATAGAAGCTAAAATGTTATGTTGTTTTAAAAATAGGTTAGATAAATACACGAGTGGGTGTAGGTGGGTGTGAGTTGGACCTGACTAGCTTGTGCTACTAGGTCAGACCTGACTGGGTGGGTCATTGGTCTAAGCCGGGGTGACATGGACCTGCCTCACATGGGCCAGTAGGTCTGCTTATGGTCTTACACCTATGGCCATCCTTCATTATTTTGAGCAGTGGGATTTATGTTAGCGTCGAGCACAACCCTGAACTCACGTTCACAAACACTGTAAGTTTCCTTTACTTCTTGCATTTGGTAACACTGAGGCCTGAGACCAATGAACTGTGACTTAACTTTCTAGACTTAAATTCTAGGACTTGGGACCTGGCACAAGGGACTCCAGTGCTGAAACCTGGGACTTTTGTCCTGAGACCTGAGACCTACGACCTGAAACCTGTACCTGCGACGTGTAGTCAAAAACATTTGAGTGCATAATTTTAGCCATCCATTTTGAGATTGATAGAGAGTTTGTTATGCAAGAGTACGAGGGAGAGAGAGAGTTGTAGTAACGCTCCTAATGCTTACTTTATATGGATAGGGGAATGAGTACTTTTTCTGGATGAGAGAATCATTCCCCACGGATGTTTGAAGTATAAGTAACTGCAGTGGTAGAGAGGGGAGGGAGGGTGGGTAGCAGCAGTGGTAGAAACAGCAGTGTTTTCACAGTGGTCTCAGTGGTGACTAAAGATAGTTTAACGTGGGTTGTTATATCCTTAGAGTTAAAGTCATACTTTTCTTCATATTCAAGACAGGTCGACCTAATGTCACTAATATTTGGATCGCTGATTCAAAATTTAATATCACTTTTCTGCATGACGATATTATAATTAACAGATAAATAATATTTTTTAATTTTTATTGTTCGTCTGTTATTTTATTGACTGCCACCCAAAGGATGGATATGAGGCGCGTAATAAAACTGTCAAAGTGACTGGTATGAAAATATGTTTCTCACACAAACACATACACACACACACACACATACACACACACACACATACACACACACACACATACACACACACATACATAAATACACACACACACACACAGGCGGGAACCATACATAGTTTTAAGGCGAGGTATGATAAAGCTCATGGAGCAGGAAGAGAGAGAGGACCTAGTAGCAATCAGTGAAGAGGCGGGGCCAGGAGCTATGACTCGACCCCTGCAACCACAAATAGGTGAGTACAAATAGGTGAGTACACACACACACACACACACACATACACACACACACACACACACACACACACACACACACACACACCCACACACACATCCACACACACCCACACACACATCAACACACACCCACACACCCACACACACCCACACACCCACACACCCACACACACCCACACACCCACACACACACACACACACACACACACACACACACGCACACACACACACACACACATACACACACAGGAGGCCAAGGCAAGAGTACGACGAGAGCAATAGAGCGATGGTTGACACACTGGCTGCAGTGGCCAGAAGAGCTCATGCATGCAGGGCAAAGCTTCTGATCATGGGTGACTTTAACCACAAGGAGATCGATTGGGAGAACTTGGAGCCGCATGGGGGCCAAGATACATGGAGGGCTAAGATGATGGAGGTGGTACTGGAAAGCTTCATGTACCAACACGTAAGGGACACTACAAGAGAGAGAGGAGAGGATGAACCAGCAAGGCTGGACTTAGTATTCACCTTGAGTAGTGCAGATATCGAGGACATCACATATGAAAGACCCCCTTGGGGCCAGTGACCATGTGGTTTTA